>NC_054702.1:72066855-72341855 GCF_016097555.1 Gigantopelta aegis
ACTTGTAGAAATATCACGTGACGTGCTAAAAATTATGACGTAAAACACTCATATAGGTCACCACACATAGGCGTACAAGTACACGTAAGAAATCTAAACCTCTCTAATATGTTCTGATGTACTGGTACAGTTATCAAACTTTTTGGCTAGTTCACTAAAACATGACTTCATTTCATCCATTTTTGTTTCTAGTTCATTTGATTTGTTTGTACCTACTAAGCTGCTGAAATGGGTTTTAAAATATGTCAAATTTTTGTGGCAATGCTGTAGAACAAACCATCTTCTGTTTCAAAACCCAACAACTTGTGATAATCAGGATGGACTGGATAATGGTGAAATGCTGATTCTATGTCTGTTTTTGCCATCAAAGCTCCTTGATCAAGTTGTCCTCTTTGGTATCGCCTTGTGTTCCATGAGGGGTAGAGTTGTCCTCTTTGGTATCTCCTTGTGTTCCATGAGGGGTAGAGTTGTCCTCTTTGGTATCTCCTTGTGTTCCACGAGGGGTAGAGTTGTCCTCTTTGGTATCTCCTTGTGTTCCACGAGGAGTAGAGTTGTCCTCTTTGGTATCTCCTTGTGTTCCAGGAGGGGTAGAGTTGTCCTCTTTGGTATCTCCTTGTGTTCCACGAGGAGTAGAGTTGTCCTCTTTGGTATCTCCTTGTGTTGCACGAGGAGTAGAGTTGTTCTCTTTGGTATCTCCTTGTGTTCCATGAGGAGTACAGTTGTCCTCTTTGGTATCTCCTTGTGTTCCATGAGGGGTAGAGTTGTCCTCTTTGGTATCTCATTGTGTTCCATGAGGGGTAGAGTTGTCCTCTTTGGTATCTCCTTGTGTTCCATGAGGAGTAGAGTTGTCCTCTTGGGTATCTCCTTGTGTTGCATGAGGAGTAGAGTTGTCCTCTTTGGTATCTCCTTGTGTTCCATGAGGGGTAGAGTTGTCCTCTTTGGTATCTCCTTGTGTTCCATGAGGAGTAGAGTTGTCCTCTTTGGTATCTCCTTGTGTTCCATGAGGAGTAGAGTTGTTCTCTTTGGTATCTCCTTGTGTTCTATGAGGGGTTGAGTTGTCCTCTTTGATTCATGTTATAAATCGTTCGTCCTCTCTTTGGTGTACGAATGAGGGTTGAAATGGCTGGTGTGGTAACGCTACCTTTCTTTTGGATTACATGTTGGCATTGTTCTCTTTTCCTGGTTGTTACATCTGTCGTTTTGATCCTGGGTATGTGGCAAGAGGACTGAGTAAACCAGGCCAAATTTTGGTAAGACCACATGTTGATATGTTGATACCAGCTTGCTGATACAAAGTGAGTTGAGATGTTTTGAGTCTCTGTATTTAAACAGCTGTTGTTTTGGCTCACTCTAAGCATGCTTATATATTGTACACTAGTATTGACGCAGATTTCATTGAAATATTTATCAAGATCTGGGTTTTTTCTCCTCAAGAATGTTCTGGTGAAAGACTTCGCTAATGTACCTCAGTGTGGTTCCAAGCTTAGCTACAGTTCTGATTAGTTCTTCGACTACAGGCACTTCCTAACCAATGTTAGCATAACTCTCCAGAGAAAACATGACTCCATCCACTCACTGTTAATCAATGACATCCCTATCTAGGTTGTTCCCTCCAGCCATCAGTACCACGATTCCTGGTTGTATCTGTTGCACTGCCCCATCCAGTCGAGGAACAATAGAAGACAAAGTGCCTCCACTCTGTAACAATATATGCACGCAAAACTCGCACTCAGATAGTTTCAGGTTAAACCATTCTGGTGAACGCATATTAGCAAATTCTTCCAATCGCTTTATAAAAGAGTGACCAATAATTAAAACATTAATCACTATTGGCTCGATTACCTATAGACAGCAGGTACTGGCAATATGGAAACAACACAATGCAGCTGAAGACAATGTAAAATAACAAATTAATAACGGTAAATTTGTTACCGTACCTTTGGTGTTTCTACCAATAAAAGAACCTGTTAACTTTGAAGAACAAGTAATCTTTCTTGTGTCTTCTGTGCTTGATGTAATGGCACACCGTATACAACTCTAAACATTTACATAACAATAAATATTTAAAGTTTGGAATTATAAATCAAATGGTGATCAATTATTCCATTTGTTTGCAACAAATACACTTGTAATAAAAGTGTTTTTCTTTTTTACAAAGACTTTTTTTTGTTTTCCTCCTGTTGAAAACACCTCTGTCTCCAAGTTAGAGGTTGAAGTGACTTCACCCTCCGAACTGGATCTAGCTTCACCCCAGCAGGTGTTAGTAATCTTCCATGATGATCTCAGTGTTTGCCAAGAGCACATTCATTCGCACCTTGCATTTCTCTCTCACGTTTTTGCATAACTTGATCATGTACAGCTTGGTGTCTGCCCATCGGACTATTTCTCATTATAGCCAGTGCACCCTGACTGGTATATCAAAGGCTATGGTATGTGCTATCATGTCTGTGGGATTGTGCATATAAAAGATCCCTTGCTACTACTGAAAAAATGTAGCGGGTTTCCTCCTAAAGACAATATGTCCAAATTATTGAATGTTTGATATCCAATGTGCTCTAGTGGTGTTGTTAAACAAAACAAACTTTGACTTGGTGTTTCCGTAAACATTTTGACGATGTGGCTTAGTTTTGTCTTCACCTGGTAACCTGTGGATGTCTTCACCTGGTGACCTGTGGATGTCTTCACCTGGTAACCTGTGGATGTCTTCACCTGGTAACCTGTGGATGTCTTCACCTGGTAACCTGTGGATGTCTTCACCTGGATGTCTTCACCTGGTAACCTGTGGATAGCTTGGATATCATTTGGATCAACATCCTCGCCCATAAATTGAATATATCAATAAATTTGTCTAATATATTTTCGCATTTTTCTTTGGGATGTCTTGTAGTTTCACAATTCGTTTCCATAAATATTGTTTATTTCTATTAACCAATGTTTGTATTTTTAATGAAAGTTTCCAGGGTGTTATTAAACCATTCATTCATTCATTCATCCATCAGTTCGTCTGCTCATCAGTCCATCCATTTATCCGTCCATCCATCTGTCCATCACCCACCTACTTATTCACTTACTCAGTAGTACATTACAACTAGTTATATTTACTTATACATATAATTTTAGTCGACCTATTGAGTGTTTTACCATTTTCTAGTCGATGTTCCTTTGTCTGCTTTGACCATAACACACTCTCCAGTCTGTGAGGAGTACATACCCCTTGCTGCTTATTAAAAAAAAAAATGTGTGGCACGATTGTGTTTACTTTCTCATACCACATGTATACCTTTAGGTCCAACATGTACAGCTGAACCTGTGTATAAACGCCACCCTAAATACCAAATAAATGTGGGCTTATGTTTAGGTGGTCTTTATATTAAGGTAAAATATCACTCTTGTAATGTCAGTATGTACAGAATTAACACATGGGATGCACGTTTAAGGACAGGTGCCATTTATAGTATGGTTTAACTATAATTATGTATGTACATATCTATAGTGTGGGATGTGAGGGTAACTGTGTGTTGTTGTGTTTTTAGTGGTGGTGGGGGGGGGGGGGAGCTGATAACAATTTGTATTAATTTCATTTCATGTCATTTTGGCTTGATTTTCATGTTTATATCTAATTAAGATTCAAGCATGCTGACCAGGACACACACCTCAGCTATCTGTTCAGGGCAAGGATTAGTAGTTAGTTGTTAGTGTTTAGCAAGAGATAAGTTTGTGTTGTGACCTGACACTCCCCAGTGTGTGGTTCACATTCAGTGGAAACGGGGGGGGGGGGGGGGGCAAGGGAGCATGTGCCTCACCACTTTTCATATATTTTGCTTTATATTTGCTTTATAATAGTGTAAATGTGTATAAATATAAAAGTGTGCCCCCCCCCCCCCCCCCCCCACACACACACACACTTTTTGGCATCTCATCACACACACACACACACACGCATCATGAAATGGATTAACCACCATTACCTAGGACACTTACCGGGTAATATAAATCGATACCAGGAAGTATTTGTATATAGATGTTCTGTTTAATACCTGCCGCACCTACGACACTTCAAACAGCTTCTGGAAATAAACATACGAGTCAGTTTGTTATAAGAATGGAATTACCGGTATTTGTTCAAAGCTGACTTAGCCAATTTATTAACAAAGGTACACAGGATGTTTACCACAAACTGACCTGGTTATCTACCAAAACCTAGTAATCCCATTTAGTGGTTTTGTATGTCTTATTGAAATATCTTTGTGGGTATATCATATTGACATAAATAGCCTGGCTGTTCATTATATGTGTGTGAAAAAAAACTTGATCAATTTAATGCTATAGTTGAAATAAAATATTGTTCTTGAAGTTGTTTCTTTTCTCATTCATTTATTTAATCTTCAGGTGTGTGTGTGGGGGGGGGGGGGTGGTTCTTCTTCTTGTTGTTTTTTTCTATTCATTACTTTAACTTTGATTAAATGTGTCTTTAAGAGATGTATGGCCAAATGCATGGATCACCAAATGTAATTTCTGATTACTGTTTAGCAGTTCCAGATGTTTAAACATGCCCGGAATATTAACATATAATAACTATTTAGGAATGTGACATTTCTCCAATAGTGTATACAAAGGATACATTAGTTAAAAAACAAAATCCATTTTCAATTACATCACAGATCGCACATTTACAATTTTCTAATAAAATTAATATGATTACATTAGAGTTGAGGGAAAGGATTTTGTCCTATACTTAAAAATTATCATGTCCGACTTTGTATGTACTTGAATTTGGCAAAACCATTTATATTCTCTCTCTTTCTCTAGTATACTAGTCACAAGCTAAAAGCTCTGGTTAAGGGGGTATTTTGGCCATTTTGAAATAAACATAAACAATAGACGACTATGTGCACCCTGTCAAACAACCTCTTTCAAATTACCACCTCTGATTAGCGTGCGTGCATACTTTAACATGCTCATATACCACGAAGGTTTTGAGCATGTCTGTCCCAGGGTTCGGTCTCTGGGAAGTCAGGGGCCCAAACCTGGGCAGAGGACTCTGATTAGCAGTCACTTTTCTTGACAGGTCCTCTCATTATTCTTCAATGCATCTAATGTACTGAAGGAAGGCCACACACACATTTCATCCACTTCACGTGTCATTATGGGTGTGTCTCCCGAGAATATGACCCCAGATGGGGGATGATTACTTGGCAGGCAGGTTCCATGTACTAGTACCCCGAGCTCAGATGATACCGAGATAGCTAAAATGACAGCAAGTGTGGAGTATAGCCCTATGAGGCAGTCCCATATTAAAAGGGAAATACTGCAGCTTCATCATTCATCATTCACTTCATTATCATCATCTATATACGGTTGAGCGCTTGCCTGAGGTGTTTGCGTTGCAGGATCAAACCACCTGGGTGGATCCATTCAACTGATTGGGTTTTTCCCCATCCAACCAGTGCACCACAACTGGTCAAAGGCCGTGGTATGTGTTTTCCTGTCTGTGGGAAAGTGCATACAAAAGTACCCTTGCTGCCAATGGAAAAACGTAGCAGGTTTCCCCTGATGACTACGAGTCAGTATTCAGGCATGACAGAGCTCTAGCCCCCCCCCCCCCCCCCCAATAATTATTTAAAAAAATATATTACTGGTAGTAAATCTTAAGGTAGAGATGAATTTTACTTGTAGAATGCAGGAAATTGCATTTTAGGACATCTAGTTTTCCAGATTTTATGGGGGAGCATACCCCCAAACCCCCTAGAACCTGCTTTGCAGCCTCAATCTGAGTCGGCTCCCCCCCCCCCCCCCCAATGTCTACTGGTTTCTGCCATGACTGGAATTACCAAATCTTTGACATCCAATAGCTCATGATTAATGAATCAGTTGCTCTAGTGGTGTTGTTAAACAAAAAAAAGTTCTTTTTTCATCTATATAATTATGTTTGTGATGTATTTGTGGCATTTTAAATTTTAAAAAATAAAACAATGTACGTTTTGACCTGTATTGTAAACAAGTATCTGTCTATAAAGACCAAATGTTGATACTTTCTTTTATAAATTCTTAATACTGTACCAAAATCACCAGTAAACAAATAAAAAATAAATAAAAATAATAAAACAGCAGCAGTAAAAAAACATCAACAATACAATGTTTAAAACAACATTTTATTTACAATATTTCAAACACTATCAAATATATAATATCATTTTCACAACATAAATAAACGATTTGTACAGAAATACCAGATTTCCACCAAAAAAAACCCCACACTCAACATGCAGTCATGATTAGATATACCAGTACTAAGTAAAGATCTCTAATAATGCAACATGAAATCCTAGACTTCAAAAACAATGTTATAAAGATAGCTAAAATTCACCTGTATTAATAACTATTTAACATTCTGTAATGGTATTAAATAAATACTGTTTAAAAACCCTTTTGCAGTTAAAAATTTGAGAAAATATGAAGATGAAAGTACGAAGTACATGTGCTAAGGAAGCTGTTTTAAGAAAATTAACACACATAAATGTGTGCAAAAGATGATGCTAAAGTGCCATTATTAGCAAGTTGATGTAAAGGGGTCATTCATCAATTAATTAATGCAAAAATGAGATGCATTGCTTTGCCTCCTATTGCTTGAGTATTACATACTAATAATTGCTAATGGCCTCCCACCTGTTACATAACATTATATTATATTACAGGTATTTCTGGGTTGAGAATTATTCCATATGTCAAAAAACTATTTTGATAATTATTTTATCATAATTTTTAAAGTAAAAAATTCAAAGTTGTAACAGCAAAATTTCAATTTTGGGGTTTTTTTTAACATAAGGGCAAAAACTTTTAACCTCATTCATGCTTTTCGAGATTCAAATGAAATGTAAAATGATGCAATGACATTGTGAAATGAAGTAAAATTTTAGTGATAAAACCCTGGTTACATATTTTCGTAGCTACCCTGTATCATAGCACTAAAATATCTTTGAAAATAAGGGCCCGGAAGAATATGAGTACAACCGGTGACACTAAGTAATTCTGAGAGTAACATTTTCAGTTGATTTATCAGATAAAAATTTCAAAATAAATTTTAAATGTCTTACCAGGCTGACGAGTTGATTGTTAGACAAAATTCTCTTGTAAATTTTAAAGATCATTTTACCTGCAAATATTTTTTTAGGAACATGTGACCTATATATGGGGCTTGTGAATTATTTTCCACAAATCAACACTTCCTCGTACATTCTCCACTACACACATATGGAATGTGTATGACTAATAAATACTGAATGTTAATTCAGCAATGCCATTGTTTTCTATTTGGAATGAACAACAATAGAATATGATAGAATAACATATTAGCGTGCCTATATCCAATCAAGGTTCAAGCACAACAAGTAATGAAGATAAATGCCATTTAACCAATAATATTAACAACTACATGTGTATAACAATTGCCATTTTTGCCACTTGGTCATATAAATATCAAAAGATTTCTATATATACACCTGAAAAAAAAAGAAAAAAAAAATTTAATATGCATTTTTTAAAATTACCTTTAGATTTCAGAGTGTTTTCGTGGGGTTTTGTTTTATCTGTAATAAAATTCTGCTTTAATTTACAATGTTTAAATATACTCTTCATCCATGCCATTTTACTTCTTGGTGATTGTAGATGCATTGTTGAAACTTAACAATAATACAGTTAATAATCAGCTAATACATGTCTTATATAAAACAAACAAGCAAACAAAAAACTGAACATTAAAAAAGGTTAATACAGTCTAGTTAAATTTTCTGTGTAATTAAAAAAAAAACAGCAACAAAAAAAAAACACATAAAAAAAACCCCTCCCAACTAGGCTATAACAACAACAACAAAAACACCTCACCAATCTTGATGAATTCTAAATATGGTACACCCAGTTTCATTTTTTAAAAGAATAATGCAATGAAAAAACTATATAAAAATCATTAATGGCTTCCTTTTACAAATAGATCTTACTAGTGTTTTAATGTTTTAAATAATGTGTTTAAATAATTTTCATTTTATTAAATGAATTCTCCATGTTTTTCTTTCTAATGCCACTTTCTACACATCAACTTACATTTTATCTTTTGACAGTGTTGCAGCTATGAATGAAGAAAGATAATAATACACATTTATTAATGTAACCTACACTCGGTGTCATGGTTTTAACATCCAATTAAAGTCAGTAACAGTATTGCTCATTAGATGGCAATAGATGAGCAAATATTTTAATTGAGATGACATTCTAAATGGAAACATACATTCATCTTTCAAAATGCAGTATGCTATTCTTTATAAATACACAGAACTGCACACATGGACACACACACACAGACACAAACATGCTTATGCACACACATCAGAATGTAACAACACTAAATGTCTCTTAGGAAATGTTAAATGCACTTTAAAAGGAGGGAAATATTTCTAAAATTATGTCTAGTACACAAAACAAAGCTATCTTCCACCTGCTGTTCCATCATCAAAATACATGTTTAATGTTTGAGCTAATTGGTATTCATTTTTTCATCGGAAGACTTCATATTACAAAATGGCAGGTTCAGTCTACTTGCAAGTACTGTCTTTACAGTCAGTTTGGCCATTGCTGTCAGTCATTTAAGAGAGTTAAAAAAAAAAGATGATGATCTTTGTCTCTGTCTTCCATAAAAACCTTCACTTGTTTGCAAAACACACATCACAGTTTTTTCAGTGACGTTTAGCCTTGTTATTTAAAAGAGGAATGTTTAGGGGTTTTTTTTAATGGTCCTTGTCAACTGTATCACATACCGGACATGGCTGTTTAACCTTATACATTGCAGGACTTTAAACACCATGGCAGATCCTCTTTGTCCAGTTTCCACGTTTCTCTGTCATGTGAATCCATGGCAAAGTACAGCTTCAAACACTGGCTTTCAGTCATTCGCAGCATTTCATGTTTTATTCGTCCTTTGTACAAAAATGCATAAGCCATGTCCTTTTCAGACAGATGCAATGTGGCTTTCTCTGTCCCATTTACATAATTTGGCATCTTATTGAAGAATACTGTCAGGGGGAACCCTTTTGGAATAAAAGAATGTTCTTCAGCAGTTCCAGAGCTGCTCAAGTGTAAGACGATTGTCAAATACTGAATTGGTTTCTGATCACACTGCTTAAACCGACGTAGTGGTGTCACTTTGAGTTTATACACCAGTTTATTTCCAGGAGGTCGTTTGTGGCCTTTTACACGTCCAGATAATGCTGCAATATAAAAATGTGTTGAACAGAATTATACATTATATAAAGAAAATTCCATTGCTATTCTACAGTTTTAGAAATACATTTTGTGACAGTTATTTAAGATAACAGTTAACAAAGACACTACCAAATTATGACAAAGGTTACCTTACAAATAATATAGACAGCGACTCGCCCAAATTAATAATTTTGGAATAATTAGTAATAATATGTAGTTCCCTGACAATACATATAGTCATTTCGATATATATAAAAAAGAAGATATACAGTCAAACCTGATTCTATAGACATGCAATATTGGTCTTACAGGTAGGTGGCCTTTTTATTTAGGTTAAGATGCATGTATCCATGTAAAAACAAAATCTCTTAACTACCCTTTATAAACAGGTGATTGTTATACAAAGGTTTTCTTCATACATATACACCATGTGCATAACAAAGAAAGTAACTAAAAATAAAAGTTAAAGTTTGTTTTGTTTAACAACACCACTAGAGCACATTAATTTATTAATCATCAGCTATTGGATGTCAAACATTTGGTAATGTTGACATATAGGCTTCGAGAGGAAACCAACTGCATTTTTCCATTAGTAGAAAGGGATCTTTTATATGCACCATCCTACAGACAGAACAACACATACCACAGCCTTTGGTATACCAGTCATGGTGCACTGGCTAGAAAAAATAAAAGATTAAAAAGAATGAAGAATAAGCCTTACCATATTCAGCAAAACAGTAAGGGATTTGGTATCCATCTTTCTTCTTTATGCCTTGCTTGCTGAAACTTTTGTCAAGTGTTGTCTGCCTCGGTGAGGACACTCCTGTTGCGCTGCAGACACTGTGACGTCTGTCATAAGGCATCATATCTTTACAGCATTGAAGATTCCTCTGATGACGCCTTATCAGCGAAATACCGCAGCACTTGCCTCTTCCGGTGGGAGTTCTGTAGAGGGCACCACTGCAGCAGGTCTTCCGAGAAGTGAAGAACGGCCGTCCATCACAGCAGGCATCCCCATGCTGACCCTTGACCAGCAGTTCATCACTGCAGCACATGTGAGTGTCCCGGTTGAAATGATGGCCAGCACACATCTGCTGACATGGGTTGGATGGATCATCTATTTGATAGGTCTTCCCATCACAGCACCTGTATAGGAAAGAAGCTGCCAGATTTAACATGAATTCCTGACTTCCCTTGGAAAGATAATTACTGTTATTAGAACCAGGGCCCAGAATTATTATTATTTTTTTTTTTTTTCTGGACTTCAGCCTCCATGAAGTCTGGTACTCTAATGTTATTGCAGGGCTATACTACATTCCTGAGTTCCCTTGGCAAGATAATTAAATTTAATGTTATTGAAACCAGGGCCCAAACTTGTGAAACCATTTTAAAGTCTGGATTTAGGCTTCCATGAAATCTGGAACTCTAATGTCATGTCAGTGCTATACGACATTCCTGAGTTTATTTGGCAAGATAATTAATGTTATTTAGACCATAGTGCAGATTTGTAAAACTTTTAACGTCTGGACTTTGGCTTCCATGAAGTCTGGAACTCTAATGTCATGGCAGTGCTATGGAAACTGAATGTTGTAGTTCAGATGTTACTGGACTTTAAGAGCTGAATCTAGAAAGTCAATGTTTGTCTTATGCATGTGTAACTACATGTTTTTACAAATGCTTAAACTCATAAAACTTTGTAAAATTGGCCCTTAAAAGTTTTAAAAGCCACTAGCCAATTTTTTTAATTGGTGATGATTTTTTTAAAATCAAATTTTAAGAAGTAAATTCATGTAATCATTGATGTTGAAAATTAACTGTTGGTTTCTGCAATTTTTAAAGTTTAATAGATGATTTGATGAAATTGTTAGCTAGCCTTGGCTTTCATATGTCTATATCGAGTCACGGTTCAGGTCTGTCCAGGGCACAGTCACTGACATCCCAGGGGCAGAGTTAGGGACAGAATACGCCTATACTGTATTCATGGACTCTTTGGGGGGATGCTTATACATGTAATAAAAGTTAATGTTTGGAATCATTCTCAGACTTAAAGAGTCTGAGGCTCTAAGAACATAACAATGACAGAGTTATTGTCAATAATGCAAAGATAGCAATGTTTAAGGATGCCCAGTAAGGGTTCACTTGTCCATATACACATCCAAGGAGGGTTAGAGGTTAGATTGTAATGGTCTGTTTTTACTTCAAAGATATGCATAATAAAAACCTTGATTTGCAATTAAAGCCTGAACCAAATTGTTTTGTCCTAGGAGATCTTAACAAAGTTGATATAGGTGATACGGTTTCTGTCTAATATGTGGAATCTATGTCAATGTAATGTTTTTTTCACGATTTGTGTGTGGACAAAATGTGGGGGGAATCTAACAGTAATTAAAGGTAGGAGAGTCATTTATTGTAGTTGTTAACAGTTTGGTTTGGACTTTAGGATGAATACAAAATAAATCTTTGCTTATTTTAAAACTGATTGAACATGTAAAGCTTAGTGGAAATAAATATTTATATACATGTATATATATTAACATATTGGTTTGTTTTCGTTTTATTAACGTTTAATTTAATAATGAATTTCAATCAGAAAAAGGCCAAATATGAAACATAGCTACTTAGCATCAAATTGTAAATTTTAGGCAATTTATTATAATGATTCTTAGTAAATTTATAGAACACAGTCAAGCATCATTTTTATTTCTACATCCCTTTTCATACCACTCATTGGACAATTTCTCGTTCCAACCAGTGCTCTACAACTGGCATAACAAAGGCTGTGGTATGTACTATCCTGTCTGTGGGATGGTGCATATAAAAGTTCCCTTGTTGCTAATCGAAAAGGGGAGCGGGTTTCCTGTCTCAATATTTGTGTGGTCCTTAAACCATATGTCTGACACCATATAACGGTAAATAAAATGTGTTGAGTGCGTCATTAAATAAAACATTTCCTTCCTTTCCTTTCTTTTTCATACCAGGTTCATACAAGGGTGGGGACAAGGAGGATACAATTGCACCCTCTACACAGGGGGAGGGGAGACATGTTAAAACACCATATCAAGTGGAGGTTTCTAATTTAAATTAAATTATATGTTGCTATTTCAAGTCCACCAACCTTCCAGCAAAATCTTGTGTATGTGCATGCATGTCATAAATAAAGGGAAATAAATTATGAATTGACACCATGCAAACAAATAAGTAAACATGGTCTGTATTATAAAAGGTTTTATTTATAAAGTGAAAATAATTAACCAAGTAAAGGCCTAATGAACTTGATTCTCAGTTATTATACATGTGGTTTTGTTTTTCTCAACAGTACATAAAAATAACATATGTTAGTATTAATAACACGTACATATACTCGGCATTGTTCGATGAGACATTGTATACATTGCCATGGCAACAGGTCTGAAGTCTTTCATCATAGGCTGTGGTTCCTGGATCACAGCATTTCAGTTTACCATCTTTGAGGTGAAAGTGCAGTTCACCATTGCAGCATATTGCAGAATTTTTCGAGTAGTAGACACCATTGCAGTTCTCATATTCTTCATGTTTTACATAAAGTTGTCCATCCCTGCAAAACTGTAACGATCAAGATTCATAAGTAGGCTACATAGGAGTTGGAAGAGTAACACTAATTTCCCCAACAGTGAAGATTATACATTCTCCATGTATCTGAAAGGTGATTTAATATCAACTTTCCCCGACCCTACTCCAATTGTTGGTATTTTCCATTGACTATAAAGCATTCATTTAGACTAGCTCACTATTAATATATATAAAGCCACTGATCTTAATACTGCATTCAAGTGTGCTTGTAATTACCGTTTCGACAACTTCTGACTTGAAAATAGTGTCCGAAATGCTCCAGAGCTCGTATTTCCGACTTGAAAACTCGAAAAATAAAAAGCTAGCCGAGCGACCTTCACCAGTTGAATTTAAAAGAAAAATGGCAACAAAATGTTTGTTTTAACTTTGTTTTTGATGAAAAATAAATAAAGTATACACCTTAATTGTTAAATTGAAGATGATTAATCAATGCAAAATTGGTGGGAGACTATTTTAATACTTTTTCAATTGAAAAAGTGACGTAATTCATAGTTGTTGTTTTTTTTTAAACATTTGAGTCAATAAAATAGCAAAATATTATAAATTTTAATTGGAGGTGTAGCAGAATTATTTTAAATTGTTTTTATTATTAGTGAAAATATCTAAATTTATAAGTGAGATACATTGGTGCTGTACATTGACTATAGGCATACGGGCTCCAATTTTTGTAGGGGTGCTGGCTGATTTTTGCCTGAATTAAACAAAAGTGTCCGAATGTGGATTACAATGTTTATTTACTGCTAAACAGCTATATTGGGTTGTCGCCACACATTTTTATATAGATTACAACTAATATTGTGGTTAGCATTATGAAAATACATTGTGAAAAGTGTCCAGGTCAGTTCATTTTAGCCAATTTTTTTTATTGTTTTTTTTGTCCTCCCCCCCCCCCCCCCCACTTCATATGCTTATAACATTGACTATTTTGATTTGACCAGAACATATTTTCTTACAAGTACAGCCAAATGCAAACAGGTTGTAATTATAAATTTACAACTTGGAAATATCTATTTCCAAGCACACAGGAACACAGCATAATTCCTGAGGTACAAAGTAGTACTGAATTTTAGTGTGATTGATAAAGTAGTACATATGAATGACAAAGTTTTTAGTATGAATGACAAAATAGTACTGTGAGTGACAAAGTGTTTACTGCCATTAACAAAGTAATACATGTGAATGACAAAGTTTTTACAGTTATTGAGAAAGTGGTACATGTGACTAACAAAGTTTTTACAGTTATTGAGAAAGTGGTACATGTGACTAACAAAGTTTTTACAGTTATTGAGAAAGTGGTACATGTGACTAACAAAGTTTTTACTGTGAATCACAAAGTAGTACTGTGTATGACAATGTATAATTAAATGGTACAAGGGAACCACATGAAGACCAAACTTACCTGTTGTTGACTGTTGAATGATTGCACACTCCCTTCACCATCAGTATCCAAGCAGCAGTCATCATGGTCTGGTTTCGACTTAAATAGACTTAAACCATTTATGCAGCAGACCTCAGTATCACTCAGAAGCTTCCTTCCACAACAACTTGAATGTACAACCCTGTTGTTTGAATCTATTTTTAAAAATAAATTATACATTAATTAATATTCATAATTTTAAAGACTGAATTTATGAAACATGTGTTTGTTAAATGCATGTTTTAAAGCATTGTAAATGCATGTACTGGTAATTAATGCATGCAAGTGAAAAACATGCTTAATAAAATATTAATTTGGTCCTTAACTGACCAATTTAGCTCCCCATACTTAGAATTATTACCGTAAGATATTACAATATTGATAAATTCACAAACTTTTAACTTTAAATTCATATGCTAAGGGGAGATGTAAATTGCTCTTCTTCTTGAACGAGGGGAACGAAAGTGATTGCTCCCCTTAAATGTCAAGGTCTTCCTAAATGTTTAAATGTTCCCTAATATTAAAATAAATTATTAAATTACCATAATTAGTTTCTGCAGATACAAATCCACTTTGCATGCACATGTAGTTTTAACAATTACGAGTAATATAACGCGGGACTAGCTCTGAGCTAGCAGAACATGTTGTCAAATTATCTATTGAAATTCAAAAATGACAAAAACCTACAGTACTTTATTTTCCAACAATATATCAATAATTACATTAAATGTTTTTGCAAAATTCAAATAAAATTCACCAATTGTTTTCAAAATTCGCAGTTAGCTAATTTGGCAAGTGGCAGAGTTAAAGAAGCCATTAAAACAGATCTGTAAATATTATTTTTTTTAAACTAAATAAGTAGAAATGAATATAATCAGTGAGAGAAATTTTGAGCTAGTTTACATGTTTTACTATAGGAGATTACAAAAATAAAATAACGACATTGTAAACACTATTGAAGCTTTATGGAAAATTGCTGCTGTGTATACCATTAACCCTTATCATCTACTGGTATATATCATTTATGTCAATATCAAACAATTTATATGTGACTTTAAAAAATTAGATAAAAAAAATTCCTTTAAAAAAAAACATAGTATGAATCAGGGTGGGGGTCAAATATGAAGCTAATGGACATTTTTGTCTACATTTTGTCCTAATATTGAACTGTAAACAAAAACATTTTTGCCTCAGCCTATGATCCTGAAAATTATAATGTTCTACAGGATATATTCATACAGCCATCGTTTTATTTTATGATATTATCTTTATGTATAGTTTGGTTAGCAGGCATTTAGTTTTATTATTATTATTGATACTCAATCTAATTAAAATTGGCTCCACTATTACATGTGGATCTAACAGCAGCCAGTTTGAGCTCATGTCCACCAATCAGAATCCTGCTAGTGATTTGAAAATAATTTGAAAATATTCCAAATTATCCTGAGGGTATACGACATGTTTCATGTGAATTACAAATGCCTTATAGAACTAATTTTAATCAGATTGCTAACAACACTGCGTAGTCTCCAATGTCCAGGTAACATTTCATCTGTAAATAATAATTTAAATATTGACCAATCACACTTCGCCTTTTATAACGTTATTTGGGAGCATACAAATTCAAAAAATATCGGGGGAGTCTGTTTTAGTGGCCGCAGTACAGCGAACCATACCAATACGTACAGGATGGGTTATCAGTCTTCAATTTTACATTAAAAATTATTTATTTATTTATTAAAAAAAAAAAAAAAAAATCAGTCTTCAGTTTTACATTACAAATTATTTATTTTATAAAATAAAATATGTTTTAAAGCATTCGTAATTCACACAAAACATGTTGTATACCCTCAGGATAATTCGGAATATTTTCAAATTATTTTTAAATCACTGGTATGATTCTGCAAGTAAATTGGTGGACATGAGCTCCAATGGGCTGCTGTTAGATCCACATGTAATAGTGGTGCTAATTTTAATTAGATTGATTGATACTGTATGTTGACAAAATAAGAAACAACCTTTTAAAAAGAAATGTGTCTTAAAAAGTATTTTGGGATGTTTTTTCTGTGTGACATTCAGCTTTACAGTTAAAGTTTTTTTGGTTTAATGACACCTCTAGAGCACATTCATGTATTAATCATCAGCTATTGATTGAAACAGTTGGTCATTGTGACAAATAATCAGTGGCAACCTATTACATTTTCCCATTAACAGCAAAGGATCTTTTATATGCACTTTCCCCACAGACAAGATAGCACATACTATAAGACTGTTGATACACCAAATGGTTTTCAGTAAATTGCATTAAAGGATGGTCTAAGATAGCTGGCACTGCCAACCTTTTGGAAAGTACTGGATTTGGCCATCACAGCAAATAGCTTTGTCAGGATCTAAGAACTGGCATGGGTTCATATCTTTGGTCCGTGTGGTTATTTCACCATCAACACACTCCTGTAAAAAATAAAACAAATGCTATGTTACAATTTTTATGGAACTAGATCATCTAAAACAAAAATATTTTTTACTTAAAATAATCATTATGACACTAACCTTTAAAAAAAATATATGTGGCTTAAAGTAACTGGATCCACTGATAAAAATCTCTTATAATTTTATTTTCCTTTTTTCATCAGTTTTTTTTAATACATAGCCTATATTTATTAAATAGAATAACTAAAATAATATACCCATCAAAAGTATCATTAATAAAATTATGGGTCATACCACAGCAAATATTTGGGGTAGGTTTTTTTTTTCTTTTTAAAGACAAGCTTTATATATTTTTTAAAGTACTTAGCTTTCATAACATTGCACAGCAATTTTGGTAAACCTGTCATTTGAATACTAATTTCTAATAACAGCAGGAAGTTTGTAATTATATTGACATAGTAATAGAAGCAGGTGGTACGTGATGGAATACCTACCTTCAGATTGCTATTGAAGGATGCTGCACTCCCCGTCCAGTAATTCACACAACACTTGTCATGACTTTCGTCTGACTGTGGAACTTGTTTGATATCGTCACAACAGAGATATCCTGTCTTCAGCTCCTGACTTGCACAACACACTTTACCCTTGATCAGTGGGGCTGCATTTACAGCTGTTTGAAAGGAAAGGAAATAATTTAAAGTTTTCTTTATTTAATGTCAACACTACAGCATACTGTTAAAAATTAAAGTTTGTTTTGTTTAACGGCACCACTAGAGCACAGTGATTTATTAAAAACCAGTTATTGGATGTCAAACATTGGGTAATTTTTGACATAATCTTAGAGAGGAAACCACTACATTTTTCCATTAGTAGCAAGGGATATTTTATATGCACCATCCCACAGACAGGATAGCACATATCACGACCTTTGATATACCAGTTGTGGTGCACTGGCTGGAACAAGAAATAACCCAATGGGCCCACCAACGGGGATTGATCCTAGACCGATCACACATCAGGCGAGCACTTTACCACTGGGCTACATTCTCTCCCCCCCCCCCCCACCTTAACACACAGCTATTTGGTGTCTAATATATGATATTTCAAGAGAGGAAACCTGCTGATACCAGATAAGCTATTCTTATTGAAAAAGAAGCAAGGGTCTTTCGGGTCTTACACTGGAAATTATTTTGGTTAAGCCAGTTTTCAAATATGGATATTAGTCAGAGACTAAATGTAGCCACTTTGTATAAAAATTAGCTATTGGCTAATTTGGCAATAGACAGGGTGAGCCCTGGTCTTTAATGTACACTTTCCCATAGGCAGGATGGTCCATACCATGGCCTTTACAATTCCAGGCTGGAATGTGAGAAAATAAAAACTAAGTTCATCAAATGTACAATCCATCACACCTCAAGCAAGCATTATACCACTGACCTGCATCCCACCCCATAGTGCTGTTTGAAATTTTAAAAACGTTTGAACAAACATTGCTATTTAAAGATAATGGGCCAAATTTACGAAGCCTGTTTTTCCTAAATGCAGATATTTAAGCATTGTAAATGTATGTAATCACACACAGTCATAAACAGGCTTTGTAAAGTTGACCCTATGTGTTTTAAAAAACATGGTCAATGATATTTGTAATATATCTATTTTATTAAAATAATGTTAACAGAACTCTCAGCTGTTAATCATGTATTGTTATTTTATATTGTACAAATATAAAACTGAAAGATTGTTTGTTTTGTTTAACAACATCACTCGAGCACATTGATTAATTAATCATAGGCTACTGAATGTCAAACATTTGGTCATTTTGACTCATAGTCATCAGAGGAAACCCGCTACATATTTCATAATGCAGCAAGGGATCTTTTATATGCACTTTCACACAGACAGGAAAGCACATACCATGGCCTTTGGTTCGTTGTGGTGCACTGATTTGAAAAAAACACCAATTACTTGAATGGGTCCACCGAGGTGGTTCGATCCTGCAACGCAAGAACCTCAAGTGAGCACTCAACTGACTGAGTTAAATGCCCAATGCTAACTATAATCATAGACATATGAAGAAGGTGAGGGATGGAGAGCGATGTAAAGTTGGTAGGTTTTTGTCCCTGTACCAGCTATCGCAAAAGAAGTTGAAAAACCCCCAAGAAAACATTTTTTAAATGCCATCATTTTGGCAAGCATTTTAACCATTTTAATAGTGAATGAAAATTTGCAAAAACTAAAATCACCTGGGGAACATTTCAGTGATACCTGCAAAATGGAATACTATGGTCCTTCCAACAGGAAACACCTTTTTTCATACTAAGAACTTTACTACTATTTATTTCTGAGCCGATTACTTTCTAAATTGCACACATTTACTTTTTTCCTTACATCAAACCAAACTGAAATTATTTACCAAAAACAATGTTGTAGGAGGATGGGACAGACTACAGTAGTTTAATTATAAAATAATTTAAAATCTTACTTCCACAGCAAAACTCGAAATCGGGGTCGAAGATATCACGATTACAACATTGGTGTGTATTCGAGTCAAAGGTCTTATTTCCACAACACTGGGTGTGTCCAGACTGTATTTTATGGAGAACTCCGTCACAGTTCTTAAATAGTGTGGTATCAAAGGATGAACCTGAAACGTTGTGAATGTAAACATTATCAATTTGGTAAGATTGATATTAAAGATGAGCTAGGGCCAACAGATAGGATGCTGTTTGTGGTTAAAGCAGAGATGATGCTAGGTGCCCCCCACCCACATTTTAACTTTATTTTCATGCTTATAACAAATTAATGTCTAAACATGCTTTCCTGGACAGATTCCTGTACAGACACCTCAAGTTTCTGGGTAAAAAAATCCCATTACACTACACTATGTATGTATGGATGATTTTATAAAATTTTATAAAATTTAATAGTTTAAAAAAAAGAAGATTTGATTGGGGGGACCAGTGGTTCCCCCCCCCCCCCCCCCCCTCCCCTCCTTGACTATGCCAATGGACGTGATGTAGCAATTAGCAGTAGGCCCACTGGTAATAAAGAGCCGTGACTTGTGGCAGGGAGTCTGGATGTTATGTGAGTAGTAGGCCCACTGGTGATAAAGAGCCGTGATTTGTGGGAGTGAATCCTCATCGCTATTTAATATGGCATTGGTTTTCTTACAAAGAAATCATCTTCAAAAATGAAATACAAGAAATCCAAACTAAAAAAAAGGCAAAATGTGCATAATTCTAATTGCATTAATATAATAATAAAAAAAACCCTGCCAGAATGAAAATAAAATGAAATATTAATTTGCATTAATGTCATAAAACAAACACTTTCTCACAAAGCATTTGTGAATTCCTGACTTTATGAATGTAATAAAGCATTTGTGAATTCCTGACTTTATGAATGTAATAGAGCATTTGTGAATTCTTAACTTTATGAATGTAACAAAACATTTGTGAATTCCTGACTTTATGGATGTAATAAAGCATTTGTGAATTCCTCACTTTATGAATGTAATAGAGCATTTGTGAATTCCTCACTTTATGAATGTAATAAAGCATTTATGGATTCCTGACTTTATAAATGTAATAAAACATTTGGTAAACACAGTATCACAGACTCACCATCATTCATACACTGGTGATTATTAGGTATTGTTTTGCCAGTTTTCCAGTTACAGCATTTCCTTTCTGTTGTATTGTAGGCTTTTGGTCCACAGCAGCCAAAATGTGTATTTACTTCATTTATTCTGTTGACGTCAATCCTTGGAACATTGTTTATTATACCTATAAAGATAATAGTCAAATGTGTCTATTTAATCTTAAATAATGCAATTTTCGGTTCAAAATTAAAACACTGCTACTACATCATAATCTGCACACATTTTGTTTTAAACCAGTACAATAAAATTATTAATATTTTAATATGTCATGAAAACAGATCAGACATAACAAATGCAAATACTTAATTTATTACATAAGCATGATATAAGCATGATATGGCACTGTGTGTGCTATGACACCTGAAACTTTGAGATATAGAGAAAGAAATGTTTTATTTAACGATGCACTCAACACATTTTATTTATGGTTATATGGTGTCAGACATATGGTTAAGGACCACAAAGATTTTGAGAGGAAACCGCTGTCGCCACTACATGGGCTACTCTTCCGATTAGCAACAAGGGATCTTTTATTTGCACTTCCCACAGGCAGGATAGCACAAACCATGGCCTTTGTTGAACCAGTTATGGATCACTGGTCGGTGCAAGTGGTTTACACCTACCCATTGAGCTTGAGATATAGAGAGTTTACTGTACATTCTCTATTTATGTTTTTAGGTGATAATATCAGGCCTTGACCTTAACTTTTTTCAGCAGTAGCCAACCAGGCTACCAGGTTATAAAATCTGGTAGTCCCCAGTAAAAATGGGTAGCCCCATAATTTTAATACTTGAAAAAAATTAGAGAAAATATTAAAATCATTTTTTTGTTTATTTAAACATGTTTTAGGTTTTTTTAAATCATGAGAAATATACTGTGAAATACACACTTGTACCTGTTGATTGCAGAGTAACTGGACGTGTAAAACAAATATATAGTAGCCCGGTGGACTACCAAGTTTAGACATCTGGTAGCCAGAGCAAACATTTGGTAGCTAAAATATGCTGGGCTACCGCTAAGGTCGAGCCCTGATTATATAATAGCTTGGATGGACAGGTGTTTCAGGGAAGAACTGTCATTAATTATTAATGTTGGTGTACTTTGGACTAATGTCGGTGCTTTTTCAAGTTAGTTTCGGTTTTTTAAATCCTTCATCAGCAGGAAAGAGTATTTTGCATTTTCATAAATAACAAATAGTGCATGTTGAATATATCATGGTTCATTCCATGACATGGTGAGGTAGCTTGTATGTCTCAATTACCCAGAGAGATGTACCAGTGAAAGTTCAGGTTCCTGGAAGGGGATAAAGCTAAAATGGCACTACTACCAAAACTGAACCATTTTCGTTGGCAAAAACAGAAGAAATTTGGCTATAACGGGCACCTCAATGTTTTGGCGAAAAAGGAACCTTTTTTTTTGTTTAATATAGGACCTAACAATTGAAAGATCGATGCATTGTGTTATGTCTGGTCCGAACAATGTTTTTTGTAAATAGGTTTACAAAGTCAAAGCATTTTATTTATTTTGTTTGTTTATAAAACACAAGAAAAACAATATATAAAAGACATCTAAAAATAATAACTGTTATTGAACATAGTAAATTACATTAGTTGGCACATTTTTTAATCAGGCTGGTCTAAATAGTATATTTTAAAATAATATTAACTTTAATATATTAAACTATTTGCAATTTAAAGCCTTGGGCAAAAGGTTAGCCTTGCGTCCAATCTGGTGTACGTTCAAACAGGAGAGCACCGAAGGTATATCATCGTTCACAACTTATAATGATTCTTGTTCCGCTTTAGCCATATATTTTTTTAATATTTGGTGCCATTTCAGCCAACACTAGGTTCTGTTTTGTCCATATATTTTGGTGCCGTTTTAGCCAACGCTAATGGTTCCATTTTGTCCAATTTGGTTCCATTTTCACTTGTGGCCATTTTGGCACGGTGCCGTTTATGCTATAACTTCCTGGAAGGGTCACCCACTGAAGCCGGATTGGTCAAGTAAAGGGGTAGAGGCTGGACTAATACCGATCACTGCTGAAGACATTTGAGCTGGACAAAACTACCAGTATGAAGGTGTCTAACCACAGTTCACTCCCTTGTGCTTTGCCAGTTGCCAGTGAGAATTCCAGTTATAAAGTTTGTTTTGTTTAACGACACCACTAGAGCACATTGATTTATTAATAATTTGTTCAGTCTTAGAGAGGTAAACCTGCTACATCTTTTTCATTATTTGCAAGTGATCTTTTATATACACCATCCCACAGACAGGATAACACATACCACAACCTTTGATATACCATTTGTGGTGTACTGGCTGGAACGAGAAATAACCCAATATGCCCACTGACAGGGATCGATCCTGGACCGACTGTGCATCAAATAAGCACTTTACTACTGAGCTACGTCCCCCCCCCCCCAAGTCATGGACAGAGGGACTGGCATAGACCAGGTCCAGGATCCTGGCATGTGCTATAACAGCTAGTCCTGAATGTACAGGCTAAACAATTTCACTTAACGTGACAGCTCAATACTCATTCACTGAAAAGCATTCAAAGAATAAGAAGTACATGTAACAAAAGAAATTAAAAAGTTAAAAGTTTGTTTTGTTTAACGACACCACTAAAGCACATTGATTTATTAATCATCAGCTATTTGGTAATTTTAACATATACTGATGTCTTAGAGAGGAAACTTGCTACATTTATTTTCATTAGTAGTAAGGGATCTTTTATATGCACCATCCCACAGACAGGATAGCACATACCATGGCCTTTGAAATACTAGTCATGGTGCACTGTCTGGAATGAGAATTAGCTCAATGAGCCCACCGACAGGGAGATAGATCCTAAACCAACTGTGCATCAAGCATGTACTTTACCAATGGGCTACATCCCACCCTTGTTATAGAATAAATTGAAAGGTAAAAGAAATGATACTAACCTCCACAGCAGCTTTTTTCTGTGAGGTCGATTTCCTTCTTCTCACATATATCTCTGTTTAGAGCCAGCAGTCGTCGGTTCTTTCCTTCGCGCTTGCACCATTCACACTCTTTCTTTCCAAGCTTACTGCCACAACAAAATGTGTCTTTTTGTCGGACATACGACTTGGAGAGCGATTCATTGGTACGATTGTGGCAGCATATCTGGTGTGTTGAATTAATCAGCTCGGTGCCACAACAAATAAACTGGTCATTGTGCCCTGAAGTTAGAGATACCTTCTGTTTTTTACATGCCCACTGGAGAAACCTTGAGCGAGATTTTTGATACAACATTGTAATATCTAACATGTAGAAGATAGATTTAAATACATTTCATTGGCTGCTCTACAGTGATGACCTATAAACCACAGCAACACCATCCAATGAAATAAACAAGATGGAAACTAATTGAGGGTTTTTTATGTATGAGTTAACTGTGTGAGCATGAATGTATCAGAAATATGTTTTAATTAAAGAAAGATGTTTAAATCATGGATAAAAATTACATTAGGCTAACAATCTTGAAAACTTTGCAGGGTCTTAAACAGAATGATAAGATGGGTTCAGTTTAAATAACTTATATTTAAATAGCATATTTTGTTTAAATACTATTGTTTAAATATGTACTTTGTAAGGCAGTGACCATGGCTCCCCAACCTGTTCACTGTCTATGTTCTGGGGGCAATAAATCTTTAAAAAAAAAAAAAAAAAAAAAAAGATGGAACTAAAACTGAAACAGGACAATATCAGACTAGACTGGACTGTTAAAATGTTCACTTACCAGGGGGTAATTTGTTTTCAACATTTGAGCAGCATCTTGCTGTATTATGGTTGATTTCTTTTCCATTGCAGCACTCCAGGGTCACACCATGTTGAGGATATTTTGGAGTGATTTTCCCATCACAACAGATACTGTCTGTTGTTATGTAAAAGTCACGAGCTTCTGCAAATATAGAAATACATTCTATGTAATTATCTTCATCTGAGGTCATATGTTCACGACAAAAAAACAAATCCAGTTTACTCTGAACATGCATGTTAAATTATTTCCAATTCGATCCAGTTTCTCCAGATTGTTAATTCACCTCTTACTGGCTTCTGTCTTAGCAGGGCAGAATGAGTCACAGGATCGGTGTCCCTTTGTGAACTAGATGTGTTTTACTGTTCCATCCATTGCTCTAAAATGTGGTATATGCTGTTCTGTTTGTAAAACACTTTTTACTGCTAACTGATAGAATAGCCTATAATCTGTCCCATCATTTTATAACAATGTTTTTTTGTAAATAATTTCAGTTTGGTTTGACGTAAGAAGAAAAGTAAAAGTGTTTTGGAAATAACAAAAACAACACCCAAACTTTTTGTGGACAATTTACAAATCAGCTCAGAAATAAATAACTTGTAGTAAATTCCATAGTATGAAAAAAGTTGTTCCCTGTGGGACGGACTATAGATGTGGTAGTAGCAGGTTTTCCCTTTCATCTTCAAGACCAATTATCATATAATAGATACTGAATAATCTTAGTTTTAATGTTGCTGTAGTGGTGTTAAACATTATTTTCTTTTTATGGAAAAAAAAAGCAAACAAAAAAACCAATTGTAAAGGGATGGGTAGAACTACCAATCTTAGCCCTCACCCTCCCAACAATTCTTTTAACACCCACCCCACCCCCACCCCCACCCCCACCCCCATCCCCAACTAGAGCTCTGTCAACCTTTAGTCTCTGTTTTATTCCAGTTACACATTTTTTATTATTGTTATTTTAATTTACTATCAAAATATTTCCACTTTTTGCATGGTTATTATTATTAATATAATTTTACCAGTAACATTCATAAACATAATTTATACATGGGCAAAGAACAATACTAATGTTTAAAAATAAAACAAATATTACTGTAGTAACATTGTTTGTCGTTACTTCTTGTTTCAGCTATGCTTATTATACCAGTAGCATTCATAAACATAATTTATACATGGGCAAAGAACAATACTAATGTTTAAAAATAAAACAAATATTACCGTAGTAACACTGTTTGTCGTTACTTCTTGTTTCAGCTTTGCTTATTATACCAGCGGCATTCATAAACATAATTTATACATGGGCAAAGAATAATACTAATGTTTAAAAATAAAACAAATATTACTGTAGTAACATTGTTTGTCATTACTTCTTGTTTCAGCTTTGCTTGTTATACCAATAGCATTCATAAACATAATTTATACATGGGTGAACAACAATACTGATTTTAGAAATAAAACAAATATTACCGTAGCAACATTGTTTGTTGATACTTGTTGGCTCAGCTTTGCCGAAGCAGCACTGCTTCTTGTTGGAATCAATTAACTCACCACCACATGGCACTTGTATGGCATACACACTGGACAATACTGAAAATAGCAAAATTACACAATACCACATAAAACATGGTGATACATCTCAGAATTATATACATGTGTTAACATGTTTTTAAAATAGAATGAGACTAATACATATTTGCAGAATAATAACACTTTTTTCAATCCATTTTCATGTTTTATTAACATTTGTCCATTTGTGTGTGTGTGTGTGTGTGTGTGTGTGTGTGTGTGTGTGTGTATTTGCATGTGTGTGTAGGTGTGTGTGTGTGTGTGTGAGTGTGTGTGTGTGCGCGCGCATATGTGTGTGTATAGGTGTGTGTGTGTTTGTGTTTGCATGTGTGTGTGTAGGTGCATGTCTGTATGTGTGTGTATGTGTGTGTGTGTAGATGTAGGTGTGTATACATGTGTGTGTGTGTGTAGGTATAGGTGTGTGTGTAGGTGCATGTGTGTGTGCATGTGTGTGTGTGCATGTGTGTGCGTGTGTGTAGGTGTGTGTGTAGGTGTGTGTGCATGTGTGTGTGTGTTTGTGTGTGTGTGTGCATGCATGTGTATGTACATGTGTATGCATATGTAAGTGTAGGTGTGTGTGTATGTCTGTGTGTGTATGTGTGTGTGTGTGTATGTGTGTGTGTATGTTTGTGTGTGTGTGTGTGTGTGTGTATGTGTGTGTGTGTGTTCCTCATTATCTAACATATATACCCTAAAACAGTATATACCTTGGGGTGAGTAAAACAGTGTATTTTGTTTAACAGCACCACTAGAGCACATTGATTTATTAATCATCAGCTACTGGATGTCAAACATTTGGTAATTTTGACATATAGTCTTAGACTGGAAACCTGCTACAGTTTTCCATTAGCAGCAAGGGATATGTTATATTCACAATTCCACAGACAGGACAGCACATACCACAGACTTTGATATACCAGTTGTGGTGTACTGGCTGGAACAAGAAATAGCCCAATGGGGCCACTAACAGGGATCGATCCCAGAATAACCGCTTATCAAGCGAGCACTTCACCACTGGGATACATTCCGAGCTTGATTCATGTTGGTCACCATTATTTATTTTGTGTTCCCATAATCATCTATCTACCGGCCTCGGTGGCATCGTAGTTAGGCCATCGGTCAACAGGCTGGTAGATACTGGGTTCGGATCCCAGTCGAGGCATGGGATTTTTAATCCAGATACCGACTCCAAATACTGAGTGAGTGCTCTGCAAGGCTCAATGGGTAGGTGTAAACCACTTGCACCGACCAGTGATCCATAACTGGTTCAACAAAGGCCATGGTTTGCACTTTCCTGCCTGTGGGAAGCGCAAATAAAAGATCCCTTGCTGCTAATCAGAAAGAGTAGCCCATGAAGTGGTGACAGCAGGTTTCCTCTCAAAATCTGTGTGGTCCTTAACCATATGTCTGATGCCATATAACCATAAATAAAATATGTTGAGTGCATCGTTAAATAAAACAGTTCTTTCTTTCTTTCCATAATCATCTATAGTCCATCCCATCATCCAACAAAAAATATTTTTGTAAATAATTTCAGGTTGGTTTGTCATAAGAAGAAAAGTAAAAGTCACATAACAAAAAATAACTATTTTTGTGTGCAATTTAGAAAACAGTCAGCTCAGAAATAAATAACTTGTAGCAAATTTCATAGCGTGAGAAAAGTGTTCCCTGTGAACGGACTATACTTCCAGAAGTAAATGAGAAGTCTTACTGTTTATTTGCATCATACTTCTCCAACAAAATGGATAAATATTATTTCAAGTCAGCTTAAAAATTGTACAGGCATGTTTTTAAAGGTGTAACAGCATTTGTAAAAAAAAAATGGAATGGAATTCTTCTTAATTTGGATTTTAAGAATTGTTAAGAAGGTTACTAATATAGTGTCTTTATACTGTTGAGTTTATTGTGCCTGAGCAAATATACTAACATGACTGAGTAGTAGATATTATAGCATTTTCAAATATTCATTCAATTCAAACTAAGAAAAACACACATCTCTACACACATCTCTACTTTTGTTAAAGTTTTCTAATACATATAAATAAAACACTGGTAAAGTTCCTAAGCTCTATGACCTATACCACTGTAAATACAACCCTATTTGTGATGACTTTGATATGATTTAACCCATTAAGCTGCCGATGCATTGACATAAATGTAACTGACAAAACAATTTTCACGAGGGGATTGTAAGCACTTTACATTCAGTAAATAAAACAGCAACTTGTTTCCTAAATTTCATATATAACATGTAAAATTAACTAACTGAATACCCAGAATAGCAATAATTTCTATCAAAGAATCTATCTACAGTGCTGTAATAAGTAGGGGTACAATTTAAGGGGCCACTTACTTCACCCACCAACCCCACCCCACCCCACCCCCAAATAAATAAATAAATAAATTACAAAGTGTTCTTTTTAGTTTAATGTGCCCTTTTTGGAAAAGACTATAATTATTATTGTGCCTGATTATTTGTTTAAACCACCAACCATAAAATGTTGGGTTTTTTTTATGTTATGCTTAATCATTATGTTATGTATAATCATAATGCAACACAGAGTTCTTGCTTCCATGTATTTATCAAGTAGGGACAGCTTGCTTACAGACACACTACAGTTAACAACCAAAAAAAAAAAAAATAATAATAATAATAATAAAACATTTTAAGAAATAATATCCATAATATCCTTTTACATGTTTCAATTATTCATCTTCAATAATTAAATTTAAATAAAAAATAATAATAATAAAAAAAATCCATTGACTTTAAAAAAGAAGAAGACAAATACATAAAATATCTTTACTTACAAATTATTGCAGCTGGCAAAAGACAGTGTCTCTTCGTAGGTACCATTTTTCACAGAATAATACTAGTAATCAAAAAGGTGGGTTGAGATCTAAGGAGTTTTTGGTGTTGGAATTCCCTTCAATAGTGACGTCATAACTGGTATTTCCCCATGACCTACTGTTTTGTGCTTTTGTGAAACTCACTGTTTCTGTCTGTTTCAGTTTCATAAAAATACAGTTTTACAAGGACACTAAAGGAAACTTTTACTACGGGAGGATAATGGACAAGTGTTCTACCGGTAAGTGCATTCTACAGTATTATTTAATTATGCTGCGGTCAAAAGAGATCAACAAAATGTTATTGTTCCTTGTTTTATTTTCGCAGTGATTCAGTAGGCCTAACCCGTTGGCGTTGACATCCACAATTATTGAAAATAATTCCTCCCGTCCCCACATATCAAATGTTTAGTTAAAAAAAATTAAAAAATAAAAAATATTTTTTTAGTTTTATGTTATGAATTATATAGGGTTAGATTAGTGTTTCATTTAAAAATACCAACATAATTAAACTTAAAGGGACAGATGCTAGTACCATCAAGTCCCAAACTGCGTTCAACTAACGACAAAAACATGAATACGATATTTACGGAAATATTATTCAACATTTTTCAGCTACGATATGTGAAACAAAATAGATTGCAATCAATTAACATAAAAAATCCACAATGTAAAACAAATCCATTCTAGTAAACAAAAGTGAAACACCCTCTCGGGCCTCTGGTATACAGGAAAGAGTGCGACGTTTCTAACTGTGTTCAGGAGCATGCGTTTGCAAAAGGTATTGTAACGCGCATGTGCAGTTCGTCATTTTCCATTTTTAAGGCCACTTAGTGATTTCCCTAGAAATTAGGCAAGGCATGATAGACCAAACATTTTGGGGCATTTTTACCATTTTCGGGGCACTTGTTTTTCATTAAAAATACACAAAAATTAATTAAAATAAACATTAAAGTAATTTATGCGTTTGCTTTAATAAATGAATGGCAAAAGATATAAAAGGCATATTTTATTAATTAATAATACATTTTTGGGTGTTTTATAAAGGCAATTTTAGAATTAATTAGTGAAAAAGGCTTGTTTAATCTCAGGGCAGCATGGTGCTGATTAAGGCAAGATGGTGCTAGACTATTGAGGCATGGTACTAGACTATTGAGGCATGGTGCTGCACCATGCTAAAACAAGCTAGGGAAAACACTATCACTACATGAAAAAATATGTTTCTTAACTATACACAGTTTTAAAAGGAAAAATTCAATTTGTCAAGCATTTTGGTCCAGTCCACGTTTTATCAACACACATCGCTAACATTTGATGTCAATACTGATAGGCATTACACTTATAATACCAGTGAATAGTTTGTAAAATATAAAAATTTTAATGAATTGATTCATAATTAACACAATTTATAGTATTATACACTCAAAATTATTTACAATTGTTATGAATGGATTATGAATACTATTCACTACAATAGAGGCACAAAAATGTAGCATACCTTTTGCAAATCGAATATAATAATTGAAAACAAATTCTAACAACAGGGGTCTTAAAAATTGTAAAAATTAAATGCTTTGACCTTGTTGATCTGGCATGTGTGAGGTCATGTGACACGCACCGAATATTAATTCATCTTTCTCCATTTTAAGGCAATTTCTACGAGTCATGTGGACCCGATATCGGTAATTTTAAGGAATAAACAAAAATGACTTACTAAAATTAATGGTTTTAGGGGCTTGTAAAGTTTTGTATTTAGATACTTACTTGTTTGAACTTTATTGTTTATGAAAATGTACTAGAACTGTGAAGAAAAACCTCATAAATGAAGGACATGCCGATGACAACAAATCAGATGTTAATTGTGCAAACCGTGCACGAGAAAACAAAGTGAATGGAATTGGAAGCATAACGCAGTTAGGGACATTGACGATAACTAGTTTTTAAACCCGTAAAAATGTACACTAAGTTTGGTTAATTTACAAAGATGTAACAAAAGTTTGTCACGTTGAAATAGCCATAAAAATAGACTAAACTGCAATCTATAGCCATTACTTCTTGGACACACATGCATTTTTAAAAATATGAAAAATGCATTTCGTGGTGTTCGAAACACTAGGATGACCAGAAAAACTTCAGTTGTACAGAAATGGATAATCTAAGCAATACAGTATTTAATGTTTGATTTCAGTGATCATAAACTGCTCTAATAGTGAAAAATATGCCTTAGTGTTTAAAAACTAGGGTCTGTTCCTTATGAAATGTTCTTATTTCATAATTCAATATTTCCACACAAATTCAGTAAAAGGGGGGGAATGAGTGGAACTCTTTCTGCTATTCTAGCTAATCTACCTGTTATTATTTTTGGTAACAGGTCGTTTTGTCTTTATTATCAATTTACTTGAGTCGTTTTGCCCTTGGTCGATTCCTATGGTTATTTTCCCCAGATTTTTATATTGTAAATAAATCAGATTTATTCATTTATGTATCCATTATCCGTTTATTTTAGAGGTCAATCATATCCAAACTTTTTCCACAGTGCCATGATTGAACACTAAATTAATTCACCCCTATATGTCCTCAAATCTGAACACTACATAGATCGAATCTGTTTATTCAGTACATTTAATTGTTACAATGTACCTATGAAAACCGAACAAAAAATCTTTCAGAAGGGCCAGTAAGATTTTTCTTCAAATGGTCCTGCTGGCGACTAGTACTATAATTGGTCGATATAAACAGTGGTTACAGGATGAAATATAATTAATCCTTTGTATTGTAGCATGTCACCAAAAAACCCACCTTAAATTTGTGAGAACCCCTCACACACACACACACACACACACACACACACATACACATTCACAAATCTGCATTGACAAATCAGAAAACATTGTACACCTAGGGTTATTATGTAGTGTCTTTAAATGCAAATCAATATTCCCTAAAATAAAGATACAAAATAGTTGTTGTTGTTTTGTTTTTGTTTTGTTTTTTTAAACATAAATCAAGTAATATTTCCATATTTTGAATCAGAAATGTTCAATGTTCACTTACCAGGGAGTATCCAGATTATCAGTAATATATGTACACTCAAAAAGTTCATTTCTCCAAATGTTCATTATAATATTTGCAAATATTATGTACACACATGTACCTATTCATACATTTTAACATGTGAAGCACAACTCAACTTTAGGGTTATGGTTGCTCTTTTATGCTGGTTGACAACCCTCTGTGACTCCTGTGGAGAAATGAGCATGTCCACGGTGGGATGTCCCATATAGTCTTAGTATTACATTCTAATAATAGAAAGCTTATTCATATATTAGGGGTATTTTCATGTCTATTTCTAGAGGTACTATAGTAGTAATATATGTGTTAACATACATTTACCGGTAGTTAACTAACTTTTTTAATATGTAACATAAATGTTCCTTAGGCTTTAAGCTGGACACCCAAAATTAATATCAATTTGACAAATTTGATCAAGAAGTCTGTAGCCAAATTCAAGTAACATTTAGTTAACCAAAAAATGTTTTCTAAATGTATACAAACAACACACAGTTTTGGAATGAGCTTTTTGGCCAAATTCATCTTTAAATCACATTTTGTGATTGTTAAAATACACTGTATATTTGTGTGCTGGCATGCAGTCAGGGTTTCTGCCAGAGGATATAAAGGGTAAAATTATGTACCCTGAAATCTTGGAAATTAATGGATACATTTTAGAATTTTTTGAAAAATTATAGTAAGAGAACTGCTGTTTAAACTTTGTCAAAGTACATGAAATACAGCAGGGGTTGAATTTTACGCTATTCCACAAATAGTAAATTTCAAAACGGAATAGTAAAACAATTCTTCTAATATTCCGTCATGAAAGTGAAAATAAAGCACGGAATACCGAAAATCGCCTGCGACTATTCCGCTTACGCTTTTTCTTCAGCTACATTTTTCTGCAGAACAAATCCTCGCGCTACTAATTAAGACCTTTCTCATGCACTTATTGGTACAAAATAAACGTCTTTTTGATTGAGACTAATGTTTGGAGTGAGTTCGTTTGTAATTCCAGCTAGTACGCAGTAATGCGTAGGCTAATATATAAACAAATGTTCATTATGCAATGTTGTACAGGGCGACATAGCACAGTCAGGAAAACTAGTGGTACATTAATAATTGAAGGGATAGTACATTTTTAGATGGAATAGTGTTTTTTTGAATTCACTATTCCTTTGGGATAGTGGTACAAAAAATTAAATTTCAACCCCTGTACAGTGTTGAATTAAAAAAAAAAATCAAACCCATAAACTATGGCATTTTTCAATAAATTGACTTTTGCAGCAAATAAACATGACTGAAAGGTTATTTTACTGTATGTAGACATATTTCAAATGTACAAATATTATAGACTAGCAGATAATGTCACCAGGTGTATACATTTTTTATTTTATTTTATTTTGTGTTTATTTGTTGCAAACATTACTGGTTTAAAATTGCTGTAGGTAGTAAAAAGAGATTTTTGATATAACTTTTTGGAAAATTAAAATGACATAAATTTGACATGATCAACTTAAAATTGCAGTTGTTCATTTGGTGAATCACAGCCAAAATCCTTCCCAGTCCTCTGTTTGTATTGGCAGCTATTACTGTATTAGCTATCAAAAATGATGATAATTACAACACTTGGTTCACTGATTAATATTTTTTAATAGCTTATTTTCTTCTTTTTTAGGATTGTTATATTTACTTAAAATTTAATATACATGTTAATCAGTTTGATTTAATAACTTGTCTGAACAAAAAACTTGTACATCTCTATGGAATTGTATAAATACACCCTTGATCTTAATTCCCAGTCTTAATTTTAACCAGACAACCTTTTGTTGATGTGATTTTTATCATCTTGATTATTTGATTGGCAGACTGAATGATACGGTGATATACACATATGTGTACACTACATACCTGGGGTATACCAGTGATGCATAAGCTAAATATAGAGCACACTAATGCCATCCAAAGTGAGTTTAAAAATTTCAGATAGAATATATCAAAACATGTTTGTGAGTGTGTGACATTGTTTGTTTGTTTGTTGTAATTTAAAGAAGGAATGCACCATTTGATTAATGATACCATAGCACATTGTAAACTATGCCTACTTGTATTTGATGGACATCTAACATAATATATATTTATCTTGACACCTAGTTGAAAGACGTCATGCAGAGGGGGGAGACCAGCACACAGCTTCTAGCAACAAAAAAGCAGCAATGGTCTGCTATATATATTGGGTGCCCCCCCCCCCCCCCAAAAAAAAAACCCCCACAAAAAAACCCCACCCAAACACCTGAAAACCCTACTGAATATGGAATTATATAAAAAGCATATGGACTATAACTTATGTATTTCACACCCATTACTATATGGATATTTGTCACATTCAGTGAAAATTGTAGGCCCATAGGTAAAATATTATTAAGATAACAGATTCAAAATTGCAAGTAAAAAAATGTGATACCAGACAAAGGGGTCAATAAGTGCTATGAGCGTCAATTTGTTTTGCTTACAATTATGAATCTGTTGCTATTTTAACAATATTTCACCTATCATGCTATGGGCCTCAAATTTTCACTGAAGGTGGCAAATATCCATATGGTAATGTGTGTCAAATATCAGAGTTTCAGTCCCCATACGTTTTTTAATACCATGTACTGTAGGGTTATGTTTGTTTTTTGTTGTTTTTTTGGCCACCCGATATATAATATACAAAGTATATTTAGCATGGAGTTTGTTTGTTGGTGGGGTTTTTTGTTTGTTTTTTAGTGTTTGTTTTTTTAGCAAACATGTCACGATTTGCGGTATACATGTACTGTGTATAGGTACTGGTAAATGCTCAGTACTTGTTTACTTCACTCAGAACTTGTTTACTTCACTCAGAACTTGTTTACTTCACTCAGAACTTGTTTACTTCACTCAGAACTTGTTTACTTCACTCAGAACTTGTTTTTCACAAAGTTAGGTGACGTACATACATGTATGCCTACATATTTAGGTCATTGCCACGAAAACATCGAAAACATCGACTGGGATGGGTTTCTTAGTTTACATGTTTTTCAAACTGCTCTATTAATAGATAATAATAATCATGCAAGTACATTTTTGATACTAGGTTAAATCATTTACTAGTATCTGCATCTCCCTGTTTTGTAATAAAAAGTCTCGTGTAATTTTAAAGTGGAAATAGGGTTACTGTGAAAATCCATGTATGCTGCTAATGTTTTACAAAATAAAAGAAGTCATTGTTGATTACATATCTGTATTAGTAGGGCACTTCCATGGTTACTTACATTATATTTACATGATATCATGATATAGCACATTGTGTTTGGATACAATAAAGAACCAAAATGATCTTGGTATTTGAAATTAAACAAATTAGCTTTGAATATTTCATCAGTCAGTGTGGATGGCCAGTGGTCACAAGCAATTATTTCACATGACCCGGTTTTTAGATCAAGGCAGGATTTAGCTCAGTCGGTTGATTGCTCGTTTGAGGTGCTGGCATTGCAAGATCAAACCACCTCGGCGGATCCATTCAGCTGATTGGGTTTTTTCTTGTTCCAACCAATGCACCACAACTGGACAAAGGCCATGGTATCTGTTTTCCTTAATTGATGTGCTCCAGTGGTGTCATTAAACAAAATAAACTTTCAGTTTTTAGATCTGAAAGAGTAGAAATGGGAGTATTTTGTCAGGTCCATTTTTACTCAACAATACTGTGGTATATGTTGTTCTTTTCAAAAATAAGTTGTCATCCAAGTGTTCAATTTTTGACATTATTATTTTGCCTAATTTTCTCTCTAAGACTTTATGTCAAAAGGACCTAATGTTTGACATCCAACAGCCAATGATAATAAATCAAAGTGCTCTAGTGATGTCGTTAAACAAAAGAAACTTTATTAATTTGCCAGTGAAAAAACCCTATTTTTGACAAAGATTGGTGAAATTAATGATGTGTTACTAACACTGTTAGTTATTTTTTAACTTTATAATATCTATATCAAGTTGTTCTTTTGACTGTAGGGGTCAGGGTTTAGTTCAATGATAGAATACTTGTGTTAGGTGATAGGATCGATACCCATTCGGTTACACATTAAATAATGTTTCATGACTGGTATATCAAAGGTGTTGTTATGTGCTGCTCTATTTGTGACAATGTCTACATAAACAGGACTAATTCAGGATGTGTAGAACATTTTGCCAAATTAACTATTATTGGTATTAAATTTAAAAGAATTGAAGAAGCCCACAGTTATTTGCAGGTTTTGACATGTTTTTTCTTAAAAAATGAAAGTCTATTCCAATATCCTAAGAAGGAATGAAAGAATGTTTTATTTAATGATGCACTCAACACATTTTAATTACATTTATATAGTGTCGGACATATGGTTACGGACCACACCATGCAATGGACTATTCTTTCCCATTAGCAGCAAGGGATCTTGTATTTGCACAAATATAAATAATAAAGTTTGTTTTGTTTAACGACACCACTAGATCACATTGATTATTAATTGTTGGCTATTGTATGTCAAACATTTAGTAAAGTTGACATATAGTCATAGAGAGAAGTATCCAGGGATCTTTTATATGCACCATCCCACAGACAGGATAGCACATACCACAGCCTTTGATATACCAGTCGTGGTGCACTGGCTGGAACAAAAAATAGCCCATTGGGCCCATCAGCGGGGATCGATAATGCACAAATCTATGCAACATCCCACAGACAGGACAGTACATACCATGGCCTTTGTTACACCAGTTGTTGAGCAGTGGCTGGAATGAAAAATAACCCAATGCTCCCCCTCTCCAATGAGGATTAATCCTAGACCTACTGCGCATCAGATGGGTACTTTACCACTGAGCTATGTTCTCCACCCCCATTACCCAGGGAAGACTGTAGTGGGTGTAGCACCATAATAGTACAGCAGTTGTCTCAAGTGTAGTGGGTATTAACATCTAGTGATGTGCGGTATAACCGGTAAATCAGTATACTGCAATAGAAAATTTTAATAAAACATATTGCTTTATTTTTCTAGCATATATCAGTATATTACACTTATATATTTTGGACGTGTGTTAGTGCACGCATATAATATTTTCAAACAAAAAATACCAGCTTAAGAAAAGAAACAAAAGCTTGAAAGTTATTTGGAACAAATTTTGATTGACTGATGTATCATTTTATTAAGTTATACAAACTGTAGATGAAATTAGAGAACGTTATAAATTCTGAATAATTGAGAATTGGTCTTCACAATATGTGGTGGTACATATCGCAATCCAGGTTCCTGTATCACAATATATTGCCATACAAAAGTGTTGGCAATACCCATCACTATTAACATGAGACACCTAAATTGTTGTGTTTTTCCTTTTCCATCTAGTGCTCCACAACTAATACATATCCAAGGTCTTGTTGTGTGTTGTCTTTTCGATGAAAATTGTTGTATTTAAAAAGATCTGGTATTGTTATTTGAAGTGGCCTCTGAAGTGACAATGGGTTTCTTCTTTAATATTCTAGACAAATGTTGTGCTTGACTACAAATGGAATTAATATTACTCAAGACACAACACATTTTAAATCTTTGTCTATTTGGTTACACCTTTAAGCTGGTGAATAATAAACATTTCTTGCATACCCGTTGGTGAGAACACCATGCATTATTTTCGATAACACATAGTTATTGTTACACATGTATGTGTGTTAACAATTTCAAAACATATGACTGGCTGCTCCTAGGTGATGACCAGGTCACCAATGCCATACATCCAATGAAAAAACAGCACAGTGGAAATCGATTACACTGTGACATATAGTTAACCAGGCAATCATGTGGCTGTGGCATGTAAGTTAGCTGCTACAAGTGAACGGCTGTAAATAAGTTTTAGTTAAAAAAGATGTTAAAATTTCCTTAAAACCTGTTTTTTTTTAGGATATGTAAGAAATAGAATAATACATTCGTGTCCATTAGATACCATTTATCTCACAATGAGTTGTTTAAAAATGTATCAAACTTGCTTTCGCTCATTAGATATGTTTTAAAACAACTCGTTGTGAGATAAATGGTATCTAACAGTCACTCATGTATTATTCTCTATATATGTTGTGATATTAAATTAACATTCCTTTTTTCTCTTTTTCTCTTTTCATAGATCAGCTGAGTATTTCTTGGCATGACAGTGCCTGGATTCTGATAAACCAAACTAATGTTTTGGACTACTTCTCGGAACGGTCGAACCCATTTTATGACAACAAGTGCAACAATGAACAGATTAAGATGCAGAGACTCAGCATGGACCAGCTCAAGTGAGTTCTCTTATTACCAGCCATTAGGTGGAAATTTTGTTTTAATAAAAATAATAATTTTAAAAATATAATAAATATTCAGTCTGAATCACCACAAATAAGCAATATTTTGTTCATTTGTAGAGCATTCATCTCAGATATTTTAGAAGAAAAAAAGGGAAACATTTTGTTTTAAAATTTCTTTTAGCAATGTTTAAAATTAATCAATTTGAAAATTTATTAGCAACAACTATTTAAAATTTTAGAACTTGTGCAAATTATGACAATATTAAACAAAATGCTCCCTAAAAATTGCTTTATTTTTGTATTCTGCACTTTCTGTTTGTTCTGGGATTTTTTTTTTTTTTTTTAACCATTCAGAATACTGCCTGGTACATTGCATATACACATAAACCAACAGATATTTTGTTTTCAAAATTAGTGACAGTGTTGTTGTTTTTGTTTTGTTTTTGTTGTTGTTTTTAATTAGGTGACAGTATTAATACATTTGAAAATTGAACATACATTTGAAATACAAGAAAGGTTACTCACTGAGATTGTAAGTTTTGGTATATATACATAATTATTATGTTATTTTTTCTCTCCCTTTTTTTCCAGTAACATGGTTGGAAATGAGTACATATTGCTGCATGTTCAAGAACCTATTCTTTATGTAATCAGAAAACAGTATCGGCATTCCCCAACACAAGGTAAACTATTTGCTTCCTGATAAACTTGATCATGCTGTCAACTGTAAAGCAGACACCTGTAATAAGACACACCTGTTTGTTTATGAAATCATAATAATGTTACAACCTAATTGCTGATTACTAGGTGATTCTAATTGATATAATTTGTTGTTATAGCCACCCCAATGGCCGATTACTAGGTCATTCTTATTGATGTAATTTGTTGTTGTAGCACCCCAATGGCTGATTACTACATCATTCTTATTCATATAATTTGTTGTTGTAGCCACCCCAATGGCTGATTACTACATCATTCTTATTCATATAATTTTTTGTTGTAGCCACCCCAATGGCTGATTACTACATCATTCTTATTCATATAATTTGTTGTTGTAGCCACCCCAATGGCTGATTACTACATCATTCTTATTCATGTAATTTGTTGTTGTAGCAACCCCACTGGCTGATTACTAGGTCATTCTTATTGATGTAATTTGTTGTTGTAGCCACCCCAATGGCTGATTGCTATGTCATTCTTATTCATATAATTTGTTTTTGTAGCCACCCCAATGGCTGATTACTACATCATTCTTATTCATATAATTTGTTGTTGTAGCCACCCCCATCGCTGATTACTACATCATTGCGGGTGTGGTCTATCAGGCGCCTGATTTGTGTTCTGTGATCAACTCAAGACTGGTGAGTAATTATCTTTACTTACATCATCTGATATTTATTGCCTTACGTTTTATAGGTTATCTACCTCTTACACATGTTTGTGTCAGGTTATGCGGAGAGTATTAATTTTCAGTCAGTTTTTTTAGTGCTGTGATGTCATAATATACAACCCCTTCATAGTCCATTCCTTGACGTGGTGAGGGGGCTTGTATGTCTCAGTGGCCCAGAGAGTTATGCCAGCAGGAGCTTTGGCTTCTGTTAGGGACACCCAAGCTGGACTGGTCAATGGGTAGAGGCTAGACTGATATGGACTAAGGGTGAGGTAATCCTAACTGAAACCTCGAGTGCTGAAGTCAGAGGTATTGGGCCGCACGGCGCACTCTAATAGACCACTATTATGAATAGATTTCTGGACAATAATGATGTGATCGATGCTCGCCCTGTGATGACTCACCAGGCAGGTACAGCGCCGGGCTCCTTACCTCGAGGGGGCCCATCCTCAGCTAAGCTGTATGGTACAAGAAGTGATCTACAGAGTATCATTCATAGTCACTGCTGGCCTCGACATGTAGTCAACAAGCGAACGAAAAGAAGAAGAAGATGATATACACAAAAACTTAAAACTGTTTTTTGATGTGGTTTTCAAAGACATTAATGTATTCATGACATGTTGACTCCCAAACTTGACATCATGCCAGTACAAAAAAAGAAGAAGTTTGTTTTGTTTAACGACACCACTGGTGCACATTGAGTAATCATCAGCTATTGGATGTCAAACATTTGTTAATTGTGACACATAGTCATCGGAGGAAACCCGCTACATTTTTCCTGATGCAGCAAGCAGTATATTTCTCATAATTTTAAAAACAACCACCCTAAAACAACATGTTTAAATAAAAATAAATTATTTTGAGTTTTTTCTTTCTTTTTTCTCTGTTTTTTTCCCTTCAAATTATGGGGCTACCAATTTTTACTGAGGACTACTAGATTTTATAACCTGGTAGCCCGGTGGTCTATCACTGAAAAAACTTACGGTCAAGGCCTGCAAGGGATCTTTTATATGCACCATCCTACAGACATGATAGTACATACCACGGCCTTTGATATACCAGTCATGGTGCACTGGCTAGAACGAGAAATAGCCCTATGGGCCCACTGAGGGGGATCGATCTCAAACCGACCGTGCATCAAGCAGGCACTTTACCGCTGGGCTGTGTCTAGCTTCTCATGCCAGTATATTCACTAGTGTGAGAATACTGATTTTAGGCCTCAAATTCTTGTTTTGTTAAACAATTTAAAAAATGCCAAGAATCAATTCCAGTGAGTTAGGAGGAGGAAGCAGACATCATGAGCTGTACATCACAGTAGTCACTTTTCAGTCTTATTCTCAGCTTGACTAACTTACAAGTGCATTTTAATATTTTTTTAACAATTAATGTTTTGTGGAATGCTCAACCTGCTACTCAGAAATATTTGTTTATTTTACACTCGTGAATTAATATTGCCCTAATTAAGCTCACTTCTCACTCAGGCAAGATAATCAGCATTGACTCATAGGTTGTTGAGCATTTTATAAGTACAAATATAATTCCCGATTTTGTTTTCTCCCTCCATTCTGTTTTGAATGTAAAATTGTAAATTAAACAATATTTATTCTGTCAAGCATGTTAATAGATGGATAACAGGATTATAATGCATTAACTAATATTTCTTCACCACCAAAAACCCACACCTTTTATCTAAGTTAACTGTGACATTGTGTACTTAAGTAAATATATCAGTGTTGACTCTAATTTGATCTGTTATACATATCGTTGTGGGGCAGACAAGTAAATAAAATGTGAATGGACTACTTTTTTCTCTTTTTTTTTTTACAACAACAACTTTATTCACATAAAGACCACCAACGTTGGTACATGTGTGACAGCAAATGTTAACAAGCAATATACATAAGCTTACATCCATACAAATAGAGAGGTCAGGATGTAGCCCAGTGGTAAAACGCTTGCTTGATGCACGGTCGGTTTGGGATCGATCCCCGTCAGTGGGCGCATTGGGCTATTTCTCGCTCCAGCCGCAACAATAAGACTTTTCCCTCAACAATAAGACTTTTCCCCACAACAATAAGACTTTTCCCACAATAACAAGACTTTTCCCTCAACAATAAGACTTTTCTTTCAACAATAAGACTTTTCCCACAACAATAAGACTTTTCCCACAATAACGAGACTTTTCCCACAACAATAAGACTTTTCCCACAACAATAAGACTTTTCCCACAATAACAAGACTTTTTCCTCAACAATAAGACTTTTCTGTCAACAATAAGACATTCTCCACCATAACAAGACTTCCCTCAATAACAAGACTTTTCCCCATAACAATAAGACTTTTCCCTCAATAACAAGACTTATCCCAAGAACAATAAGACTTTTCCCTCAATAACAAGACTTTCCCTCAATAACAAGACTTTTCCCTCAATAACAAGACTTTTCCCAAGACTTTTCCCCACAACAGCAAGACTTTTCCCACAATAACAAGACTTTTTCCTCAATAACAAGACTTTTCCCTCAACAATAAGACTTTTCCCCACAACAATAATACTTTTCCCTCAATAACAAGACTTTTCCATCAACAATAAGATTTTTCCGTCAACAATAAAAAAATTCCCACAATAACAAGACTTTTCCCACAATAACAAGACTTTTCCCACAATAAGACTTTTCCCCACAACAATAAAACTTTTCCCTCAATAACAAGACTTTTCCCAAGACTTTTCCCCACAACAGCAAGACTTTTCCCACAGTAACAAGACTTTTTCCTCAATAACAAGACTTTTCCCTCAACAATAAGACTTTTCCCCACAACTATAAGACTTTTCCCACAATAACAAGACTTTTCCCTCAACAATAAGACTTTTCCCACAATAACAAGACTTTTCTCTCAACAATAAGACTTTTCCCACAATAACAAGACTTTTTCCTCAACAATAAGACTTTCTGTCAACAATAAGACGTTCTCCACGATAACAAGACTTCCCTCAATAACAAGACTTTTCCCCACAACAATAAGACTTTTCCCTCAATAACAAGACTTTTCCCAAGAACAATAAGACTTTTCCCTCAATAACCAGACTTTTCCCAAGAACAATAAGACTTTTCCCTCAATAAGACTTTTCCCTCAATAACATACTTTCCCTCAATAACAAAACTTTTCCCTCAATAACAAGACTTTTTTAAGACTTTTCCCCACAACAGCAAGACTTTTCCCACAATAACAAGACTTTTTCCTCAATAACAAGACTTTTCCCTCAACAATAAGACTTTTCCCCACAACAGTAAGACTTTTCCCATAATAACAAGACTTTTCCCTCAACAATAAGACTTTTCTCTCAACAATAAGACTTTTCCCACAATAACAAGACTTTTTCCTCAACAATAAGACTTTCTGTCAACAATAAGACGTTCTCCACCATAACAAGACTTCCCTCAATAACAAGACTTTTCCCCACAACAATAAGACTTTTCCCTCAATAACAAGACTTTTCCCAAGAACAATAAGACTTTTCCCTCAATAACAAGACTTTCCCTCAATAACAAGACTTTTCCCAAGACTTTTCCCCACAACAGCAAGACTTTTCCCTCAATAACAAGACTTTTCCCTCAACAATAATACTTTTCCCTCAATAACAAGACTTTTCCATCAACAATAAGATTTTTCCGTCAACAATAAAACTTTTCCCACAATAACAAGACTTTCCCCACAACAATAAAACTTTTCCCTCAATAACAAGACTTTTCCCTCAATAACAAGACTTTTCCCAAGATTTTCCCCCACAACAGCAAGACTTTTCCCACAATAACAAGACTTTTTCCTCAATAACAAGACTTTTCCCTCAACAGTAAGACTTTTCCCCACAACAGTAAGACTTTTCCCACAATAACAAGACTTTTCCCTCAACAATAAGACTTTTCTCTCAACAATAAGACTTTTCCCACAATAACAAGACTTTTTCCTCAACAATAAGACTTTTCTCTCAACAATAAGACTTTTCCCACAATAACAAGACTTTTTCCTCAACAATAAGACTTTCTGTCAACAATAAGACGTTCTCCACGATAACAAGACTTCCCTCAATAACAAGACTTTTCCCCACAACAATAAGACTTTTCCCTCAATAACAAGACTTTTCCCAAGAACAATAAGACTTTTCCCTCAATAACAAGACTTTCCCTCAATAACAAGACTTTTTTTATTCAATAACAAGACTTTTCCCAAGACTTTTCCCCACAACAGCAAGACTTTTCCCACAATAACAAGACTTTTCCCTCAACAATAAGACTTTTCCATCAACAATAAGATTTTTCCATCAACAATAAGACTTTCTCCACAAATAACAAGACTTTTCCCACAACCATAAGACTTTTCCTACAATAATAAGAATTTTCCCACAACAATAAGACTTTTCCCACAATCACAGTTTTTTGTGGGTTTTTGTTTTACATGTAAACAACATGCCAGCACAAACATAACATTAAACAAATATTAAACAGATAGGTATATGTTAAAATAAAAGGTCAAAAAGGAGGTGGTGGGGGGGGGGAGATGCTTTATTTAGTATCGAGTCATGATTTACTATGTAATTCTAAAATGTTACATAGTAGTAGCTAATAATTTTTTTTATTTATTACATGTGTTGCTAATCAAAATTTACCAAAGAAACCACTAAACAAATATCCTGCTCACTGCTACATGTGTATTATAGGGCATACAATCAGGTTTGTTTATGCTTATATTGGTTTTTCAAAATCAGTTTTCCTAAAATAGTTTCAAGAAATGTACCGTACTACTGCTAAGAGTAACAACAACAAAGTTTTGTCAGTTAGCTTTCAGATTTATTAACAAGTATAGCTCACTAGTCAATATCACAAAAATTTGTCAGTTAGCTTTCAGATTTATTAACAAGTATAGCTCACTAGTCAATATCACAAAGTTTTGTCAGTTAGCTTTCAGATTTATTAACAAGTATAGCTCACTAGTCAATATCACAAAGTTTTGTCAATTAGCTTTCAGATTTATTAACAAGTAGCTCATTAGCCAATATCACAAAGTTTTGTCAGTTAGCTTTCAGATTTATTAACAAGTAGCTCATTAGTCAATATCACAAAGTTTTGTCAGTTAGCTTTCAGATTTATTAACAAGTAGCTCACTAAATTTAGTCAATATCACAATAGAATGTACTAACACATATGTTCTATTACATTCCACCACATGGAGTACTGCCATTAACAACAATATTGACAGACTGATTTGTTAATATTAAAATAGATGTTACATTGAGAATGTTCACCATATAATTTCCATAAACCTGCAAAATCCTAGACATTTTTTTTTTTTTTTTTTTTTTATTGCTAATCATACTGTAAAACAAACTACATCATCGGAAGTTATTTCCTGTATATAAATCTGTACACATTAATGGTCTTGACATGAATCAGTACCGTGTTTACACATGTTTTGAAAAGGAGTGATTTATGCAGGTAATGGAAATAGATAAAGCAGTGTCTGTTAAGAGAACTACATGCACTTGACATTTATTGTAGGTGTATCTTTAAGATCATGTTGAAAGTAACCTGAAATTTTATGTTATCAGACACCAAAATATTGGAATAAACTGATACAGCAAATTTTAAAATGATTATTTCTTTGTTTTCATAACTCAGAAATTTTTGTCTCACAAATTACTTTACTATTTTAGATAAAAAATTTTTTTAAATAAGGTACATTATCTTGAATGTATCTTGTTTTTTTTTATTACTCTGGGTATTTTTTTTAATGTAGGCAGTTGGAGAGTAACATAATGTTGATTAATTTGTTATTTATAAACATGGAATAAATATGGGTGAAATTAGCTTTATGAAACATGAAAGTGAAAGTAGAAAGTAGGTGTACCTGCAAAAGGTGTTTGAGTTTAATATGAAATAGAAACTTGAAAGTAGGTGTTTTCCAAGGGTCAGGTGAAAATTGCAAAAAAATAAATTCTTTTTTTTCCCAACAGCTCTTTGTACTGTGTCTTAATTTAACTTTTGAATTTGTTTCATTGATGTTGATAATTAATTCATTGATGTACTTACTTACCTATGTTTGTCACCCAATGGCCAATATATTTTTGTGCTGGTGTGTCATTAAACACCCCATCCATCCATCCATCCATCCATCCATGCATCCATCCATCCATGTATCCATCCATCCACCCATCCACCCATCCATCCATGTATCCATCCATCCACCCATCCATCCATTCACCCACCTACCCACCCATCATCCACCCATCATCCATCCATCCATTCACCCACCCACCCATCCATCCATTCACCCACCCACCCATCCATCCATTCACCCACCCATCCATCCATTCACCTATCCATCCATCCATTCATCCACCCACCCACCCATCCATCCATCCACCCACCCACCTATCCACCCATCCAACCACCCATCCATCCATCCATCCATCCATCATCCATCCACCCATCCATCCACCCATCCATCCATCCATCCATCCACCCATCCACCCATCCATCATTCATTCATTCACCCATGCACCCATCCATTCACCCATGCACCCATCCATCCATTCATGTACGAAATATTGATAAAGAGTTTTGATTAGTTCAAATATATCCTATTTGCCCCAATACATCAGCCCTCTGCCTATAAATTTTAACATGACCAGATTTGTCCTTTTGATCATCATCATCATGATCATGGACAGACAGGTATAGATTTATCTATTATTATTATTATTATTATACATTTTTTATTATTAAAAAAAAAAGGGATTATTATTTTTTAACAAATATAGTTCGTTGTGTTCATGGAATCAACCACTATTTTGATCCTGCATTGTGCTAAAATGTGGTCTTGATTGCTGATAATGGTTTTGTCATTCAGATTAAATTCACATTGCTGCAATAACATGTAGCAGTAATAGTTAAAAATAAAATTTGTTTACAACAAGGTCAGCTGACTTAGACATGTACAACTACATCCTGGATGTCTTATAACAATGTGTTTGTACACATGATGTTCAATGAAGTATATGTATATCTATATCCTGGTTATCAATGTGACCTTCATGGGTGTGTGTGTTGGGGGGGGGGGGGGGAGGAGGTGGAGAATATTACTTCCTGCTTTCTCTTTTCAGTGTAAAAACAATATTGATTAGTATAGCCTAATGTTTTGAGTGTCATGATGCAAAACAAATTAAATAATAATAATAATACATGTAATAAATTTGTAAAACCCCCACAACAAAATCAAAACATTTTTAAAAAGTAAAAATAATTGACTGTTCTAATCTGATATAGTGTGTATACTGAATGTCATAACAAATTCAAAATTTTATGATCCTAACAGAACTGTTTGATTAATTACGGTGTTTTTCTTTAATTAGTGAGATGAGATGTGTTGTTTCAATTAGAGACATGAGATGTGTTGTTTTAATTAGAGACATGAGATGTGTTGTTACAATTTGTGAGATTAGATGTGTTGTTATAATTAGTGAGATTAGATGTGTTATAATTAATGAGATGAGATGTGTTGTTTCAATTAGAGACATGAGATGTGTTGTTTTAATTAATGAGATGAGATGTGTTGTTTTAATTAATGAGATTAGATGTGTTGTTACAATTAGTGAGATTAGATGTGTTGTTATAATTAGTGAGATTAGATGTGTTATAATTAGTGAGATTAGATGTGTTGTTTCAATTAGAGACATGAGATGTGTTGTTTTAATTAGAGACATGAGATGTGTTGTTTCAATTAGAGACATGAGATGTATTGTTATAATTAGTGAGATGAGATGTGTTGTTTTAATTAGAGACATGAGGTGTGTTGTTTCAATTAGAGACATGAGATGTGTTGTAATAATTAGTGAGATGAGATGTGTTGTTTTAATTAGAGACATGAGATGTGTTGTTTCAATTAGAGACATGAGATGTGTTGTTTTAATTAGAGACATGAGATGTGTTGTTACAATTTGTGAGATTAGATGTGTTATAATTAGTGAGATGAGATGTGTTGTTTCAATTAGAGACATGAGATGTGTTGTTTTAATTAATGAGATGAGATGTGTTGTTTTAATTAATGAGATTAGATGTGTTGTTACAATTAGTGAGATTAGATGTGTTGTTATAATTAGTGAGATTAGATGTGTTATAATTAGTGAGATTAGATGTGTTGTTTCAATTAGAGACATGAGATGTGTTGTTTTAATTAGAGACATGAGATGTGTTGTTTCAATTAGAGACATGAGATGTGTTGTTTCAATTAGAGACATGAGATGTGTTGTTATAATTAGTGAGATGAGATGTGTTGTTTTAATTAGAGACATGAGGTGTGTTGTTTCAATTAGAGACATGAGATGTGTTGTAATAATTAGTGAGATGAGATGTGTTGTTTTAATTAGAGACATGAGATGTGTTGTTTTAATTAGAGACATGAGATGTGTTGTTACAATTTGTGAGATTAGATGTGTTGTTATAATTAGTGAGATTAGATGTGTTATAATTAGTGAGATGAGATGTGTTGTTTCAATTAGAGACATGAGATGTGTTGTTTTAATTAATGAGATGAGATGTGTTGTTTTAATTAATGAGATTACAATTAGTGAGATTAGATGTGTTGTTATAATTAGTGAGATTAGATGTGTTATAATTAGTGAGATTAGATGTGTTGTTTCAATTAGAGACATGAGATGTGTTGTTTCAATTAGAGACATGAGATATGTTGTTTCAATTAGAGACATGAGATGTGTTGTTATAATTAGTGAGATGAGATGTGTTGTTTTAATTAGAGACATGAGGTGTGTTGTTTTAATTAGAGACATGAGATGTGTTGTTTCAATTAGAGACATGAGATGTGTTGTTTCAATTAGAGACATGAGATGTGTTGTTTTAATTAGAGACATGAGATGTGTTGTTACAATTTGTGAGATTAGATGTGTTGTTATAATTAGTGAGATTAGATGTGTTATAATTAGTGAGATGAGATGTGTTGTTTCAATTAGAGACATGAGATGTGTTGTTTTAATTAATGAGATGAGATGTGTTGTTTTAATTAATGAGATTAGATGTGTTGTTACAATTAGTGAGATTAGATGTGTTGTTATAATTAGTGAGATTAGATGTGTTATAATTAGTGAGATTAGATGTGTTGTTTCAATTAGAGACATGAGATGTGTTGTTTTAATTAGAGACATGAGATGTGTTGTTTCAATTAGAGACATGAGATGTGTTGTTCAATTAGAGACATGAGATGTGTTGTTATAATTAGTGAGATGAGATGTGTTGTTTTAATTAGAGACATGAGGTGTGTTGTTTCAATTAGAGACATGAGATGTGTTGTAATAATTAGTGAGATGAGATGTGTTGTTTTAATTAGAGACATGAGATGTGTTGTTTCAATTAGAGACATGAGATGTGTTGTTTCAATTAGAGACATGAGATGTGTTGTTATAATTAGTGAGATGAGATGTGTTGTTTTAATTAATGAGATTAGATGTGTTTTAATTAATGAGATTAGATGTTGTTTCAATTAGAGACATGAGATGTGTTGTTTTAATTAATGAGATTAGATGTGTTTTAATTAATGAGATTAGATGTTATAATTAGTGAGATTAGATGTTGTTTCAATTAGAGACATGAGATGTGTTGTTTTAATTAATGAGATTAGATGTGTTTTAATTAATGAGATTAGATGTTATAATTAGTGAGATTAGATGTGTTGTTATAATTAGTGAGATTAGATGTTATAATTAGTGAGATTAGATGTGTTGTTACAATTAGTGAGATTAGATGTGTTGTTACAATTAGTGAGATTAGATGTGTTGTTACAATTAGTAAGATTAAATGTGTTGTTATAATTAGTGAGATTAGATGTGTTGTTATGAACCTTTAAGATTATATGTGAGATAATTTCAGTCCTTTTTTATATTTTTTTGCAGTTAAACACCGTACACAATTTGCAATCTGCATTTGATGAAGGTAAGTTAATTAGAGCTCGAAACTTGCCAAAAAATATGGTGGCTCTAAAAGTAATAATGGATGTTGGCAAATTATGATAAGAGAACCACAGGCATACAAATATTAATATTGGCTCATAGGTTATAGCTCTAAAGAAGGTCATCCACATTATATTATCTGGGCCACAGGCCGTTTCAAGCACTGTTAATTCTTTGAGCACTTTTTACACATACTGGTAATATGCATTTCATTAATGACGTTATATAGCAATATGCTTTTTAATCTTGGGTGTTGAAATCTGTTGCTGAAGGTGAAATATAGCCATTGCCTTTTGTTCGGTAGCTACTTCAATATTTTTGTGTTTATGTTTTTTCAAAAGTTGTATAAGTGTGCTAATTTTATGTAATGATTGTTAATTTTAAAAACTTCTTCTTTTTTCTTTTTTTCTTCTTTTTTTTGCAGCTCATTCCTTCTCCAAATACCATCCATCTAAAGGTTACTGGTGGGATTTTAAAAACCAGGAAGAGAAAGGTTAGTACTTAATAATAACCCCATAAACACATAATGGAAATTATCTATACCGGTACTTACTATGGGTTCGGAAATAAATGTTTGATGATACCTTACAGGCATGTATGCTGAGGTGAGGGGGTTGGGGCTTGAAACCTCCCTGTTTCAAGTAAATTTTCTTTTGTTCTAATATATTTTCCAGGGTAGCATGACTCGACTCCCACCCCACCCCACCCCCCAGTAAAAACTGTTCACCACTGTACAGACACTTCCCTGCACAATTTCCTACCTTAATACAATATTTTTCATATCTGACCAGCTGTTTTGGTCAGGTAAGTGGTCATTGTGAAATGTGATCTTGGAGCAGTGGTTGGAACAGGAGAAAATCTAATGGATGCTTCAAGGGAAATCAATACTAAAATAACATTAAGGAAATGGGATTTATTATTATAATGTTAAATTGTATGGGTTTTTTTATTTATCATTTGAAATAGTGAAACCCCCCCTAAACCGGACACCAATGGAGCAAACTAAAAAGTTTGGTATTAAGAGGTATCCAGTTTAGAGAGGTTCTGTTATATAGTGATATTTTAAAAGGGACTGTCAAAAATATCTGGTTTTGATGGAATTCCAGTTTGGGGATGTTTCATTGTATATTGTTAATCTTTCTTTTGATTCAGCTGTAAGTCATATTTGGGGTTTTTTGAAGGGAGATTTTCGGGTAAGAGAGTTTCCTTTTTTTGTTTTTCAGCTATGTTGTTTCGATGTATACTTGTATAAAAAGAAAAATACTTAAATATATTATTTTATTTGTTCACTTCTTAGAAGGGATTGATGAATGTTTACATTCACAGACAAACCAGAAAACAAAGAGAAGAAAAAGAAGAAAGAAGAACCATCGTCCCTGTTCCAGAGACAGCGAGTTGATATGTTGCTCGCTGAACTGGGCAAGAAATACCCACCCCAGTTTATAGCACCGTCTCAACCAGAACCCAAAGGTGTGCTTTGTATTACATAGAGACACATATGTTTTATTGATCACTTTGGTTTTACCGGCATTCTGTTTTATCCACAGCTATTAAATGTTTTAACAATATACCAAATAGCATGTCACCGGGTCAAAGTTCAAGTGTATCCAACTTTAAATAGAGCTTTGAATAGTGCCATACCTGTCACTGGTGAGATAAATAACAGGACTACAAAGTGTTGTTTTATGTAGCTAGTAAATTTATGTAACTTGATTTGGATTGTTATTGTATACTGTTGACCCAGGGTGCCATTAAAACAAGTATAACATGTTTTATGCAGAACAAGGTGTACAAAATTGCTTCCTTTTAATCTAAATGAAGCAGTGCACAGTCTTTGATTATATTTAAGAACAAAAAGTAAAGTAAAGTTTGTTTTGTTTAACGACACCACTAGAGCAGTATGATGTATTAATCATTGGCTATTGGATGTCAAACAATTGGTAATTTTGACATATGGTCGGTCTTAGAAAACCCACTATATTTTCCTTTTAGTAGCAAGGAATATTTGATATGCACCATCCCACAGACAGGATAGCACATACCATGGCAGTTGATATACCAGTCGTGGTGCGATCCTAGAATGACCACGCATCAGGCGAGCACTTTAGCACTTACAATTTAAGAACTAGATATTGTAGCCTATATATCAGTGGTGTGTTTGTTGATGAAAGGTTGCATGTAGCATTGTCGCCTATGGGATCTGAGTTTGTGGAAAGCATAATTATGCTGCATTCACAAGGCACAATATTTCATGCAAATCATCGTTCTGTTCGTGCATCAGTTATGCAAATTTAAATTCATTCGACCAGTTTGTTTTGAATTGTTATGTTTAAAAATAAAAGTATTCCAAAAATCTTAACAGTTTGTTTAAACTATGTTTTGAATGTCATTGTAATACAGAACCATAGTACAAGTGTGTTAGGATTAGGTAACTCACTTGTTACACAAATGTAATTCATGTAACTGAGCCATAAGCTAACTATAGTCCTTCCCACAGGGAATGCCTTTCTTCATACTATTTAATTTAGTACAAATTATTTATTTCCGAGCCGTTTATTTTCTAAATTGAACACAAAAATAGTATTTTTTATTTTATTTCCAAAACACGTTTACTTTTCTTCTTATGTCAAACCATGATTCACAAAAAACATTTATGTAGGAGGATGGGATGGACTATAGGTAAAAATCACACTAGTAGACTTCCCTGTACCTAATATTTAAGAATTTTGTCCCCTGCATTTGCCAGCACTTGGTCTACAGAATAAGAGAGAGAAACAAATAATCTACAACCATGTATTATGTCATGTCATGTCATAGGGTTTTACGTGCACATTCAGAACAAGCTGTTGTAGTGCACACCTGTCGTGGGCACAAGAGCCGGCCTTGGCCGGCTCCTCCGTCCATGACAGGAAAGGTGGGTGGAGGGGAGAGGAGGGATCGCCTGCACTGGCAGGTGCAAGGGAGCACCAGCAGCCCGATCAAATCGGTAGCAGGTGGGTGGGGGTGGTGGTGGTGGTGCTATGGAATTTGAATGGAGCAGTTAAATGCCAAAGAGAAAAGGGTGCGCAATTTTAATTGAGGGAATTTGGCGCAATTTTGAATGGTTGGTCGAAAGGTAAATGGCCGAGCTAATATAGGTTTTGATATTAGTGAATCGAGAGTAGCTCATTAATTTTAGACCTCTACGATGCTGTGGTGTCTCCCTAGGTTGCCCATGTATTAGATGCAGAGGGTCCTTTTATACTCTAGTCCATAGAGATTACAGCATATAACACAACTTTTGATATATTAGTTGTAGAGCACTGGCACCTAATTCACTAACTCTCGCAACTTGCAAAAAGACTTGCAAAGAGGATGCTTTATTGTCCTACAGTCTAAGAGAGCTTTGTGAGTTAGGCCCTGGTTAAATCTGAAAATAATTAAGTTAAAACAGCCTTATATCTGCTTAAGAAGTATTTGTTAAGCTTCTTTTTAAAAACAAATTTGTTTTTCTGTATTTTGTTTTTAAAAGACAAATAAAATACATTGTGACTATTTGACTATCTTTCAGAAGAACCTGCAAAAGTTGAAGTGAAGACAGAAGTGAAAACAGAAAAACAAGAAGATAAAAACAATACATCCATGAAGCCACCTCCAGAAAAAAGAGCTAAATTAATGAGATAACGGACAGTTGTAATAGTGAATTGAACTACTATTTAACTGGGTAAAACAATGTCTGCCGTCAGTGAGATCATGTCTCTGGACATGACAGACATTTGTTTACTTACTCCCACAAACCTTGATGACGTCACACATTTTCAAATGTGCATTTTATTACATGCAATAAAAACATCTACCGAAACAGGGCACACAACAGTAGGTACTGTACATTGTGGGTGAATGAATGGATTGGGTGGTGTTTACAAGTCTCACAAGTTTAATATATCATGGGTGAATGAATGGATTGTTGTGTTTGCGAGTCTCATAAGTTTAATACATCATCAATGAATGAATGGATTGTGTTGTGTTTGTGAGTCTTGTAAGTTTAATACATCGTCAATGAATGAATGGATTGTGTTGTGTTTGTGAGTCTCATAAGTTTAATACATCGTCAATGAATGAATGGATTGTGTTGTATTTGTGAGTCTCATAAGTTTAATACATCGTCAGTGAATGAATGGATTGTATTGTTTGTGAGTCACATAAGTTTAATAAATCATGAATGAATCAATGGATTGTGTTGTGTTTGTGAGTCTCATAAGTTTAATACATACCTGTGAGTGTGGTTACTTATTAATGTATTCAGATTTCTATAAACACAATGTTTATAAGTGACATTACCGGTAATACCTTTCAGACATTTCTGCAAGATGAGGTAGTCAGTTTCAGCAAATCATTTGAAGATCCTGTTTTAGCTGTATATACAGCAAAAATTTTCAACCACATGAATAATAATTTGCATTCGAGTGTGCTCATATTTACCATATCAACATGCTTCCGATTTGAACATACCATCTGAAATATACTACAGTTTTACTGAAGATTAAAAGTTATCTGGGAAATCTTCATCTTTGAATGCACATGTATCCTAGAAATCTAGATAATAAAATAGAGCATATAGCTCAGGTGTGCCTTTAAAAAAAATTATTAAGCATTATAATTACAAGAATAAAATATGTGTTGAGACAATATTTTTAATACATTTTAAATCCTTTTTAAAACTACATTCCCTGGAATATTTTTATTATTTAAGCATATAGAACAGAAAATCCAATTACGTTTGGTACATATATGACGCCACACTCCGCATTGGTTTCACTACGCTGGCTTATCCAGGTCAAAAACACAGCCAGTATTTTGAAAGTGGGACACTTTTGACGGGCTCGTACCGATCTAGGTTTTCATTGGCTTATCACAAGTATAGAATTCCACAACAAGAGATCACGTGAGATTTTGCAATTTTTGAACAAAACATATTTATATCCATAGAGGTATGGTACAACGCCTTTCCAGGGGTCGATGAATGGGGGATTTGCCTGGAAATTTTGACAGTGGCCTTACATGTAAGGGGGTGTTACTAATTACGTAATGCTTTAGGGGTAGAGGGGTACTGTGTTTGATTTACGTAACATTTTTCAAGACTATATGTTATTTTTATTCATTACTTAGACATAAAAAGGTGTTTTTTGGAAATGCGCAGGCAGTCTAGGATCGATCCCCATCGGCGGGTATACAAAAAGACCATGGTATATGATATCCTGTCTGTGGGATGGTACATATAAACGATCCCTTGCTAAAAAAAAATGTAGCGGGTTTCCAAGGCGCGCGTGCAGTGATTTCAGCGGGGTTGGGGTTATAGTTATAGTTTATATGGGGCCATGCTCCCCCCAAAAATACATTTAAAAAACAAATTAAGCTTGGGCAAGTAAGGGTTTCGACCTCCAATACCCTCCCCCTGCACATGCACCCAATTCCTCTCTAAGATTCCAACAGCAGATGGAAGGAAGGATAGGATATGTTTTATTTAACGATGCACTCAACACATTTTATTTACGGTTGTATGGGGTCGGATGATTATTAAATCAATATACTTTATCTTTGATGTCGTTAAACAATCCCCCCCCCCCCCCCCAACTTTACTCTTTCCAAACGAAATAATATTTATTTGAATTTGTCGATTTTAACACGTAAAATTAAGAAGTGAAAACGTTCATTGTCTACTTTAGTATATTTTATTTTAAAAATATATACATAATTAATGTGTTACTAGTATACAAACTAAACTTTGAAAGTTCTACTAACACTTTATAAAATATCAATTCTGAAATAGAAAGGTACGACTGTCGATAATACGTTGTCAAGATCAAACCGGTTTTAACTAAAGACTCACTACCGTATCCTCAACCGAACGTTCTTCGTACAGCGCAAGATTTCTCTTAATTTTTTTAGACTAACCCTACAATTTGAAATCGGCAAACGCACGTGTTAACTGAAACTGACAACAGGCTGTCGTTTGTGCTTTGCCGAGCTATGGCGGTACAGGCGACGAATCGAGCGTATACATTATGTCATCATGCAATAGCTGAAACAAGATATATCTCCGTTCATAGCAAACACACACGAGTTTTTTAAAAGTGCATTTGAGCTTGTATTTCATATTTGTACATGATGTTATAATATGGAAACCAGAGAATGTAACTTTAAAATGTCTTCATTAATAATTTACAAAGTAATGCATTTGGATTGTTTAATATTTTAGTTCAGATAATAAATATGTGGGTGCACACATACTTTTAAGCAATGGTTTCAAAGTCCTTTATTAAAACTTTCATCATGATTATTTAGAAGTTATAAAACAAAGGAATATAATAGTATTAACTTTTTCAATGTTTCAGAACTACATGTAATCTTCCATGTTCTTGTAAAGCTTTTGTTGTTGGTGTTCTAATGTAGGTAATAAATAAAGATGAGCAGTTCATATGAAACTTTTTATTTTTGCGTTTTCTGTGATGTATACAGTAACAAATAACATATCTTGAGTTCAGATAATATATGAAGAGTTCAGGCGCAAAACGCGATATAAACCATTTTCTTTCTAGTTTTTAATTAAAGCTATTATTGTATGTCAGTAAGGGCTAATCGTAGGCCCGCTGATTTGCTGCAAAACGTGATTGATCCTTGTGAAATTGTATTGGGTAAATCCCGGGGGTTTTTTTGGTGGGTTTTTTTTTTTTTTTTTTTTCATCAAAACGCGATTATACGCTAATTAAAAAACCCATTTTTACTGAAAATGAAAAATGGATAGGCCCGATATCGCGTTTTGTGCCTGAACACTTCATATATATTCTAGTATAATGCACCATATTTCTGAGCTGGTCAAATCGAGGTTTACTGATAAATTTAGCTTTATCATGATGTAACCGTGCGTACTTGATATTCCCACGACCACAACTACCCCCTGGTGAGCCAAAAGCTATCTAATATGGTCAACATCATCGGTGTTGCTGTTCAGTGAGTGTAGTTTGTTTGACTCCCACTCTAGGCCAGGTGTCACTATAACCAAGTTTTACATCAAACAGCCACAGTTGAAAACGTGCCAAGGTATTACACACAATAAGCTCATAGAAACGATTTGTGAAGTGGGGTGGGGGAGATCAAATGTACATTTCGTTGGTAAAGACAAACCAGTTAATGTTTTGAGCCTCGAATGAGGGGGAGGCACATGCCGTCGATTTGTACGGGTCTGTAGAGTAATGTAATAGTTCTTTAGTTATTTCTCCGGACCGCGTCTCCTTTGCCGTCGCAGAGTGAAGGACCAGAACCTCATTCTACGTCACCAATAGTAGTATGAAATGCAGGAGCAAGACTGCTAAACCATTGCTTCCTGGGTTACAATTAAATTGCACGTTGGGATTTTTGTGGGCGTCGTTAACGTGATATAGAATTTTCATTTTATAACTTATAAAATTTCATTTTATATCACGTTATGGACGACCACAACATAATATATAATGGTCATAGTCATATGATTAACGTGCACATTGACATATATTGAAGATCATGATATAGGCAACCATACTATTATATCCGACCGGTTTATGGTGTTTGTCATTTCAACATATTTATGTTGTATTAATAATAACATTAATAAAGAACATATATTATTAGTGCGTTCGTGTATGTCCAAATATATATTTTTTAAATCGAGTATTATAACTCCCGTCTAAAAACAGGATTTCATAATAGTAAATATGTTGTGTCAGATTCTCCGTGTGCTTAAAATTCAATCCATCTACGTTACATGTCGGTAATTTTTAGAGTCATTTTAGCATGTGAATTTAAAAACAAAAAAGGACCATCTACGTTACATGTCGGTAATTTTTTAGTCATTTTAGCATGTGAATTTAAAAACAAAAAAAGACTACAACGTATTGTAATAATATCTTAAATGGCTCCCCATAATCTAATTTAGGTGGGGCAATTAATCACTCCCTTCAATTTGTTTTTCACGATGTTTGTTTCGTTTTTGGTTTGTTTTTGTTTGTTTATCGTTCACAGTATGATAGGCCTACTGAATTCCCATTTTACATTGAACAATTAATAGTAGCTGTAATAAACTGAGAATTGTTTTTTTTTTATCCCACAATGGTTCACAGCAATATACAGTGTTACTGTCATCTGCTAATGGAAATTCAAAGTAATAATACTAATGGAAAGAAATACAGTAAGGGGACACGTGTGGCCGAATTGTTTTCTTAAACGCAGTAAGTGTAGTCTATAGTTAGTATAGTTACACGCGTTTTAAATTAAAAAAGAAAATGGGCTTCTGTAAATTAAGCCCTAAATATTTGAGACCAGATTTACTTCACTATTAGAGTAGTTATGCCTGTATAAAATACAGAGATGAAAAGGGGGATTGAAAGTCGCTGAAACAGTTAACTTCCTGGTAGCAGTCGGTACTTGCTCTTATTATTTAAGTGTCCGAACTTCCCTTATTTCTTTCCATAAGAATATAAGTATATTGCATCAGATTATCTGCTGACTCTCATCACGTGTTTTTGAAGTGTGCAGGTGGGTGGGAATCCCATTTGTTCACAATGTGATACTGAATTCCCATTTTATTGAGGCAAATTATATACTAGTATACAGCTTTCAGTGTAGTAGGGCATTCATATGTACATGTATGTCCAAATTCGGAAACTGTGTATAGTGGTTGCTACACAGTGTTAGACAATGGTTCACTGCAATGTAGGCTATATGACAGTTTGTTCATCTGTCATTTTGCCAACGGGAATTCAGATTATGCATGTACCTTTATGTGAGATTATGCACGTACTTTCATAGTCCGTCCCATACATCAAATCGAGTTAACTTCTGGAATATACATGGCAAGATTCTATGCAGGCCCCATTTCCCTTTAGGTCCCAAACCTTTAAGCTAACTCTTTTTTTATTGCCAACGCTATAGGCCTACGATGTACATAAAAGCCAATTTTTTTCTTGTGCCCACCCCACACTGTGGCGTATGCGTACACCCATTCACATATCGTTCCTGTGTGCCTGCCTGCTTCCATTGTCGATCTGCAATACACCTAGACATTAATTAAGAACCACCTGAATTCTATTGCAACCAAAAATGCGCCGACGGAGTTTAAACCTCAGTAAACATAATAATTCTGTATCTACTGGGTATTTTTCGATGTGAATTAAAATTAATAACATAGGCCTATAGGAACTGTTCTTGTGAAGAAGAAAATAGGTGCATGGTCCTAATAATTTAAATCCTTCTTAAGTTCACATAATTCTAACTGATCGTCTAATCAAAAGTTGATCGGTTGGTGCAGGTCGATTATAACTGATGATCGATGATGAAACTGTAACCGATTCCCAACACTGTTCAGAATAATTCTGTATTGTGCCAGATTATCTGTATGTTTTTAAACTATTGTTACCTCATGTGGAGTAAGGCAGATTTTGAGGCAGAAAAAAACACCATCGAACCAACCAACAGAACCGTAGGAACGGTAGGCCTATTAGAAGTGGGGGCAGTCTCTATTTGGAGATGGATACAGTCTAGTAGAGACGCACAAGTCAGATCTTTATATAAGAGTAGAAAAACAAAATAAAAAGCGTACATTTTCGTCCTCATTTGGGTGGCATAGACACCCCCCCCCCCTTCCCGATCCCCCTTCGGTTCCTACGAGCCTGAAACACACACACACACACACACACACACACACACCATTGAGGCGCGGTTATTTATTTATTTATTTATTTATATTTTTATAATGTAAAAATGAATTCCCATTTTAAATGGCCAAACTGTAATTTATATGCATTAACGGTGCAATATATAGAACAATATTGTGTGTAGGCCTATTAGCCCGCGCATTTACATGGGCGGATCCAGGAAATATTTTTAGGGGGGGACCAAAAAAGAAGGGCACATTGACTCGTCAAAAGGGCACCTTACTACAAGTTTTGATATTTACAATTAATATGAATTCCTACAGTTCTACGTCATAATATACTAGTAAACTGGCGTCACTCGCGTTAGAACCTCAATGGGGCCCCATTGAGACTCAATAACACAGACACATCTGCAAGCTTGCGCATGTACACGAAAATCTTGATTTCATTTATCTACAATATAATTATTGTTTACTTAAAAAAAAAAAAATTCTACAAACAAAAAGGGCACTTGGACATTTTGAGGGCACTTGAACAATTTTTTGGGGGGACGCGTCCCCCTGGTCCCCCCCCCCCTTGGATCCGCCCATGATTTATGTTCAATAACAAAATAAGAAGCCGTGCTCAAACGTTATACGTCATCCGCTCTACAGTATTGTGGGGCTTCATTTGATCCAGATTACAGTGAATCATCGGCATGTAGTGACCATGTACCCGACCTTCGGTCTATTTCTTTGTTTTGTAACGGGAATTAAAAATAATAAGTTCAATGCGTCAGCTTCTCGCGCGTTCAAAGCAGCAAAATAATATATTACATTACATTACGTGTCGGCATTTAATGCCAGCATAAAAACCCAAATATATATATATATATATATATATCACTTTTTTTTTTCTCCATTTAAATTCCCCCCCCCCCCCCCCCCCGTTTAAATTCCATACTCAACCCACAAAGGCTGAACCTCTAGAATGTACAAGACTATCGGGAATTCAGGTTAAATGCGTCAGCTATTCCATGTAACACATTACCTGACCGTCGGAGGAAAATTACCTTGAAAAAGAGATAAATTTAGTGCATGTGACAATCATGTTGGCTGCGTGACGTCATTGTATACCTAAGAATGATCTGAATGTTAACGACACTGCAGCAGTGACAAAGTTAAGTTTGTTTTGTTTCACGACAACACTAGAGCACATTGATTTATTAATCATCGGCTATTGGACGTAAAACATTTGGTAATTCTGATATATAGTTTCAGAGAGGAAACTCGCTACATTTTTCCATTAACAACAAGGGATATTTTATCTGCACCATCCCACAGACAGGATAGCACATGCCACGGCCTTTGATATAATGTCATGATGCAATAGCTGAAACGAGATATAGCCCAATGGGCCCATCGGCGGGGGGTCGATCCTAGACCGACCGAGCATCAGCGAGCGTTTTACCACTGGGCTACGTCCCAACACCCTGATCGATAAATAGTCTCGCGATTATTGGATGTCCAACTTTCTAGCAACAAGCAGCTTAGGGTGTGGCGAGAGACACAGGGGCGTAGGCTATGGGGTTCGTGGGGACCCTCCCCCCCCCCCCCCCCCCGAAGCAAATGGTCAGCTTTCAGAACTAAAACATTCAGGTTTATGCATATGGAGCTTCTGGTGTGTGTGTGTCTGAGTCTGTGTGTGTTTGTGTCTGTGTCTGCGTGTGTGCCTGTGTCTGTGTCTGCGTGTGTGCCTGTGTCTGTTTGTGTCTGTCTGTGTCTGTCTATGTATCTCTGTGTGTGTCTGCCTTGTCTCTGCCTTGTCTCTGTCTCTCTCTCTGTCTGTCTCTCTGTGTGTGTGTGTGTGTGTGTGTATATAGAGAGAGATGTAGAGAGAAAAGTAAACACGTGTATAATGGAAATATACTGTACAAAAAAAGAAACTTCCGATTTGTACATATAGTATTTGTTGTGTTAAAGAATTCATTGTGTAATGAAATTATATAGGTAGTATTAGCCTTGAGCTGTATTATCAGGATTCATGAATTTTATCGATTATTTTTGCACTGTTAATCGTCGACAACGTGAAATTCAATTGGTTCGACATGTTTTATGTAGTATTCGGTCAATTTATTTTACTTGTCTTACTGACAGTGTTGTCAAGTGAACGAAAACGCTTTAAAATTTGTAAAAAAATTAACGTTTTTTACATTGTAGCATTTTTAGTATGCCAAGAATACCCAATAATTTACGCGAACGGGCGATTGGCATGCTTGATGCTGGCATGTCGACAGAAGACGTTGCAAGGCATGTTGGGAGTTTTAGGGACGGTCTATAAATATCGATGTGCTTCACAATCCGAACAATGTTCGGAAGGGGGGGGGGGGGAGGGGGTAAAAGCCATGTTCGGATTGCTTTTCAGGTAAAACATCGGTCCATCGAAGGTCAATGTTTCGTACACATTATATCAATGTTTTTATGTTAGGATTAGGGGAGGGGGTCAAACCCAATCCTAACATTGTTAGGATTATGAAAACCATTGACATTTATGGACCGTCCCTTAGTCGAGCGATACGAAATCTTCGCGTAAGATTTCGAACGACAGGAAGCACCAACGACTTGCCACGTCGTGGACGTCCGCGTGTTACAACGCGTGGTCAAGACTGCTATATCATGAACACGCATTTGCGCAATCGATTCCAAACTGCCACTGCTACTGCTGCTAACACACCTGGGCTTCATAATAACCGAATCAGTGGGCAAACTGTTCGTAATCGTCTGCGGGAGAACGGTTTACATGCACGACGTCCTTACGTCGGATGCGTTTTAACGCAACGTCATAATCTAAATCGTCTTAATTGGGCACGTGTACACACTCGTTGGATACGGCGACGCTGGAATACCGTTCTTTTTTCGGATGAATCCAGATTTTCTTTACAACGTGGTGATGGCAGGGTGCGCATCTACCGTAGGAGAAATGAACGCTATGCTGACTGTTGTGTTCTTGAACGAGATCGTTTCGGGGGTGGGGGTTGTGTCATGGTCTGGGCAGCCATTGCCCATGGTTATCGTTCACCACTAGTCGTCATTGATGGCAATTTAAATGCTCAACGTTACCGCGATGACATTCTCGCTCATCACGTCATTCCTCTGTTCCATAACAACGCCAACATCTCGATTTTTCAGCATGATAATGCCACCTCTCATACAGCTAGAGACACTGTAAATTTTCTTAGGACAAATAACACTGATTTCATTGATGACTGGCCCGCTAAAAGTCCTGATCTCAACCCCATCGAGCATGTCTGGGATAGTCTGGACAGACGATTGAGGTGTCGTCCCAACCCACCCGCTAACGTCAACGAACTTCGTCAAGCGCTCATTCAAGAATGGGACAATATTCCACAGGCAGAAATCAACACTTTAGTCAATTCTATGCGCCTGCGATGCACTGCAGTGGTCAATTCAAGAGGTGGTCATACCCGTTATTAAGTGGGTGGTTTTTTTTTAACCCCTACCACACTTGGTCAAAAGTTCTCCCAGTTTCTGTTAACCTATGGCCATGATTTTTTGCACCAAACGATACATCATGGAACACTCTTTAAACGCATATATAACAAATATTCCCCCGATTTGTTTTCATCAAGTTATGTTCAAGCAAAGTTAGCGGAAGTTTCTTATTTTGTTCAGTATATATCAGATATACCAAAATATACAATATGTATACCAATATGTGTTAAATGACTACGCTATAGATACGGAATGGTACCGTGATTTGCGAAGATGGTGCTACCAATCTAATCAATGCTATCTTGACACAATAACATTGTATATTTAATTCAGACAAAAGTCATAGATATGAGTATCAGCAGCTTGGCTATCACTACACTGTTCATGGCACCATGTTTCACACTTGTGACATTTTTAGTCCTCATTAGGTGGATCCTCATACTTTTCATAATACTCTCACAATTCCAATGTTTGGAGACAATTCTGCATTTAAAAAAAAAAAAAAAAAACATTTTCGACAGATACACGCTATACAACACTTTGCATGTCGGTTTCTTCAATGTTAATACTTTCATGGAATGGGCTAATCTACAAACAGGATAGTACATACCACAGCCTTTGTTACACCAGTTATGGAGCACTGTCTGTAAAGGGAAATAGCCCAATGGGCTCAACGATGGGAATCGTTTCTAGATCGATCACACCCACCATGTGGGCGCTCCACATACATGAATACATACAAATGGACATGAAAATGTCTGTATTTAGGCCTAGCATTGCCTATGTATATTTAAACTTAGGACAATGAGTACATTTGATTTGATCTCAACCACCCGATTTGATCTCGATCATTGGCATCAGTAGGACTTTTACGCGGTCGAGATGAGGTCAAATGTATACTTGCTATATAAACAAATGTTATAAAATTACAAATAAATATTTATTTATTTGTATCGTTTTATGACTGAAAGTTAATTGAACATCTTTTCTAAGATTAAAACCTACAACCATGGGTGATAGCATACCACAGTATAGTAAATATGAAACAGTTTTTTAAAGAAAATTTACATTATTCAGCTGCACATAATTATGGCTAAAAAGGTGGGCGTCTCTATCAGTCTGAAACTTCGTTTTTTCAGTTGAATGAGCATGTACAAACTACCAATCATATTGTTTTTAAAGCAGCAGTTTTGAATAATGATCCCCAATATATTCTCACCATATAATCCCTTCAAATTGTGGTCGTAATTAGGACTTGGTCGAGATATGGTCAGTTGGGGTTAGAAGTGAAATTTGAAAGTTGACGTTTTTTTATCAGTAAATCGCAAATTCAAACAATAAAAATGACGAAAAACAAAACAATAACAACTGTATGATCAACAGAATGAAAAGGATTGACAGAAATAATGTTCCACAGTTATTAATGGACCTTCCTGGAAATTGTCAAAATCGAGAATGACACCCCATGCACGTGTAAGGGGCAACTGCGTGATGCATGTGCAAACTATGGAATGTGTTTCGGTGTGTTGATAAACAAACCTGAACGTTCATTAATAGGGATGTCGGTGGTCTAATAGTTGATATTAATATTTCAGGTTCCCCTACTGTTTTTTAAGAGTATAGTTGATTTATTGATGACTTAATTGATCAATTAACATAGGCATACGGGCTCCCATTTTTGTAGGGGGCTGGGTTTTCCCCGAATTAAACGAAAATGGCCGAATCTGGATAACAACAGTTATTCATATTAGTATTACTACCAAACAGTTATATATGGTTGCAAACGAATCACTGCATATTTTTACATGGATTACAACTAATTTTGCGGGTAGAATGATGAACTGACTACGTGGTCAAAAGATACCAGGTTAGCACATTTTCCCCGAATATCTGTGTCATTTTTGCCCGAATTTGAGGTTTTATTATAACACTAGGGGGCAATCGCTTCCCCCCTGCACCTTGCCTCGTACGCTTATGTCAATTAATACGTTAATTGATTACTTACTAAACAGCTGTGAATAAAAGACACAAGACAATGACATATTTAAAAAAAACAAAAAACAAGCGTTATATAGTCAGACCATGGAAACTGTTGTATACAACCACAAAAAGAAAATAAATTAAAAAAAGAAAGAAAGAAAGAAAGAAAATAACACCACCATTACTGCATCGAATTATCAACACAAAACGAAGTCTAGAAATAAGTAATGCCGCCATCGAGGAAAAACCATGATAATTGTGTCAGGCCCATCCCTACATCACAATGAGGAACAGCACTTGCAGGGGTTAGGGATGGGAGAGGTAATAAATGAGCACCCCCCCCCCCAAAAAAAAACCCAAAAAAAAACCCACAACCAACCCCCCCCCCCAATTTTATTTTATTTTATATATAGTTGGCCAAATATATTTTAATGAAAGTACCCATCATGCATTGACACAAAAAGGCATCATAAGTACATATAGTAAATATATTTTGTAAAAGTTTTGAATATCACAAAATTGACTGTAAAAATCTTTTTAAAAAAATGATTTTCCCGAAGTCGTGACAAAAAACGGCGACATTTCAGTCAGGCGGCAAAATTGCAATTAAAAGTGCCATATATATCACAATTGTGAATACATACACTATTTCCCAGTCCTCATTACTTGTCTGTTTCGGTTTCAGCATGCATGCAAATATATGTGCCCCCCCCCCCACACACACACCTTCACAGTCACCTCCGCACTATTTTCCAGTTCTCATTACCTGTCGGTTTCAGTTTCAGATGTATTTAGATATTTCGACCATTATTATTATTTATTTTTTTCGTTAGAGGTTACCTCTATGGTCATACTACTTAGACATCAAGGAAATTATTCAGTACCGTGCAAAGTAAAGTTTGATGGCCTTGAATTACATCGAGGTATTTATTACACAATTACCGATATTTTTATGATCTATTACACACCGATGTCGAAACCGGAAAGATTTGGTGTGTCATCACCGCCGTCTTCCAGGTTTCGTTTTCCATTTCGGTTATCAACCGTGTCTTGTTGATATACATACAATGATACACACAACGATGACTTCATATCGGAAATACCTTTGTGCGTGCGATATGTGATCAGTGACCGACACCACGAATCAATAAATGGGGGCGGAGTGGTGGTCGTCAAGTACATTTGAAGGTTATAGTGTAGGGGCGGATATAGTATTTATTATGGTATGGAGATAAAACTCACAAAAGGGAGAATTTAAACTAGTGGAAGTAAAGAAACACTGAGAATATGTGTGTGCGTGCATTCGTGTGTAACAAACCCCAAATATTTATCACAAACCTCAAGTATTTGTTAAAAATATATGTATACACAAGTGCGAACCCAGGGTAGCGTAGGGAATTACGAAGTGCTAAAAAAAAATCTTGGGTTTATCAGAGGGCTATAATAAATAATTTATTGTGTGTATGTGTGTGTGTGTGTGTGTGTGGGGGGGGGGGGGATGTAATATATTGGTCGGCTTGGTATTTCAGCAGAAGATTGTTATATTATAACGTCTGCTAATATACGTTTGAATACTGTAGACCTACTGTGCTCTTTTCAAACATTGTACCCCTTCAATAAGATTTATTATGGTATGGGGTAAAGCTCACAAAAGGGACGCTTCCTTTATAAAAATGGAAGTCCCTTAAAACTGCAATCACCCTTTCTGAAACGCTGCACCTCTTCTCAGAGGGGCGGGACGTAGGCCAGTGGTAAAGCGCTCGCTTGATGCGCGGTCGGTGTGGGATTGATCCTTGTCGGTGGGCCCATTGGGCTATTTCTTGTTCCAGCCAGTGCACCACGACTGGTATATCAAAGGCTGTGGTATGTGCTATCCTGTCTGTGGGAAAGTGCATGTAAAAGTTTCCTTGCTGCATTAGGAAAGATGTAGCGGGTTTCCTCTGACGATTATGAGTCAGAATTACCAAATGTTTGACATCCAATAGCCGATGATTGATTAATTAACGTGCACTAGTGGTGTTGTTAAACAAAACAAACTTTTTCTTCTTCTCTTCGCAAGAAAAAAAAAGGATAAATACATCAGGCAAAAATCTCTGCAACCCTCATAGGACACCTTTTAAAAATCCAATGTTTGACGTGTGTATTAAGTAGGGGAGGAGGGTGGATGCAATATAGGCTCTTCGGCTAGCTGGATGTTTTCTGTGATAGACTGCCTCTACAACCCTTTTTTATTTTTTGCATAACCCGCCATGGTATTGTAAATGATGTCCTACAAGTGTAGTTATGTTGCTAACATATCTCCAATGCCTTATATATATATATATATATATATATATATATATATATATATACTCTTCAAAAGAAGAAACGCAAAACCACATTGTCGTAACATTTGGAGAATTGATTTAATTATTGAATGGTGAGTCCGATAATTACCAAATGTTGCAGGATTGTTCACAATTCACTCTAGTCCATTGTGAGTAAGTGATAGGACACACCACCAAGGTCAAGGTCATCTGGAGTCAATACCGGGTGTGGCCTCCGCGTGTGTTGACAACTGCCTGTCACCGCCTGCCCATTGAAGCAACCAGAGTACGGATGACGTCCCGGGGGATGGTGGCCCACTCGGCCTGCAAGGCTGCTGCCAGCTCGGGCAGGGTCTGGGGCTGTGGTTGTCGCTGTCGGAGGCGTCGGTCCAACTCGTCCCATAGATGCTCAATTGGGTTCAAATCCGGTGATGTCGATGGCCAAGGAAGGACATTAATGTTGTTGTTCTGTAGGAAAGCCGTTGTGAGACGTGCTGTGTGAGGCCTGGCGTTGTCATGTTGGAACACTGCATTGGCGTTGGCCATAACTGGAACGATGTGTGGCCGGAGGATCTGGTCAATGTAGCCCTGTGCATTCAGGTTGCCCTGCACGTGGACCAGGTCAGTTCTGCCAGTGTGTGAGATGGCTGCCCACACCATGACACTACCCCCGCCGAATCTGTCCACTTCCTGCACGCAGTTTGCCGCATAACGTTCACCACGACGCCTATACACGCGACATCTTCCATCATGACGTCGGAGCAGAAATCGGGACTCGTCACTGAACCACACCCGTCTCCATCGCATTTGAGGCCATTGTCGATGAATCTGGCACCACTGCAGTCGGAGTCGACGGTGTTGTGGTGTTAAGATGACACCTCGAACTGGACGTCTGGCACGAATTCCTACCTCACGTAGGCGGTTCCGTACGGTCTGGTCGGATATCCTGCGCAAACCTGGTATTGCTGTGGCTGTGGAGGTGGCAGTAGTCAATCGTTCCCGAAGGTGGCGTACCCGGATGTAGCGGTCCTGCCCGGGGGTAGTGACCCGTGGTCGACCGGATCTAGGGAGGTCACGTGTTGATCCATGTTGCTGGTAACGGTCCCACAGTCTGGAGATGGTGCTTGGGGACACATGGAATGCCCTGGCAACGGCCGTTCTGGATTCGCCTGCGTCTAGTCGGCCGATGGCATTGTTTCTCTGCGGTTCACTGAGACGTGGCATGTCCTGGATTGTCAACTGTCGGCCAGATACAGAGGCCAGGCAAGCGAACACCCTGCACTTTTATACTGTCGGTGTTCATGTTGCACGTGCAGACAACGCACGTGCAGTGGTGACATGGTTTGCACGTGGCTGCGTTTTTGCGAATATTCACATTTTGGAACTTTATTGTACAGTAGCTGCGTTTTATCGAATGTAACCGTGGGAATGTGTTTGGGACATGCAATGACCTTATATTCACAAAGCATGAACCGGTAGGAAACATAAAATCGGAGTTATAACCCATTTGTACCCTTTTGCGTTTCTTTTTTTGAAGAGTATATATACATATATAGTAGTCGTTTTCGAGTTGAAAGACGCTATTTTATAGAGTGCTCAACCGTGTGGGAGCCAGATATATCGTTAAAAAGTGTATGTTTTTTCTCTACATGACAGGCTTGTTTCGTGAGAGAGTTGAATTGCTCTCACTCATCAGATGTAGATTTAATTACACCGTCAACGGAAAGCTGATGACGTAATGGACTATGTGACGTCGAGGTTACGTCACTATGCAGGTCTATAGGTGATGTGTGGTATGCGCACAGAAGGTATTTGCGTCTGTGTCGACATGCTGATACGAGTTCATTCTTGGAGAGTGTGCTGGTTTCAGGTTTATACATTATGAACAGTTTTTCCTTCAGGCAGAGGTTACATCTTTTGCTCGCTGGAGAGTATGATTTTGCTTTGGATAAAATTTTCCACTTAATGGTGTATGGGGTGAATCTATCCTTCAGTGTCCAAATGTACTGACTTAGCGCTGTTGCGTTCTTCTGTGTTGCGTTCTTCTGTGTTGCGTTTTGAAAACTGCTCGTGTGCGCGGTATATATCTCGTCTTAAATGTGTTCTCGGTCAAACCAACGTATGTTTCTTGCTTGTTGTTATCGAGTGTATTAACGGTAGTTTGATATATTACTCCTTTCTGCAAGCATTTGCCCTCAAGTGGACATTCAGCTCTTCGTCTACAGTTGCATTCTCTGGGGGGAACGGCGTCTTTGTCTCTGTGTTGTTGAAGTAGAGTTTTGTTATGCGCTGAAATTATTTTCCCAACATTAGGCACGCAGCTATAGCTAATTTTAACGGTGTTTCGATTTATAATTTTGTGGAGGGGGTTGCTTTTGGGAAAGCACTCATCGAGTAATCTGAGGAACTGGTGACCTACGTTGGCTTTCACGTTGGAGCTATATGGTGGGTTGTACCAGGTGATGTTTCTATTGCGATTGTTTCTGCGTCTGTTGTTTTCTGCTGTTGGGGTGTATTTGAGGTTATAGTTAAATGTATGTATATATATTTTGCAACTAAAATGTATTTACATCCCATGCATATTCATTTTTAAAATGCAGAATTTGTCATTAATACATTTCAAAGCATTTAACAGAAACATTAAAAAAAACAAAAAACATTTTAATGAAACAATTTAAAACTAAACATAAACGTAAAACGTTTTTTTTTTTACTGGACACATTAAAGTCATTTCACTATTGGGGTAACAAAGTGTCTACTTATTCAAGCTTCTTAACTCTTCAAGCTTCAGGTATAGTGACTCTTTTTTCTTCTTTTTTTTAGCAATCGGTATTTATGGCATTAACTTCAGTGTAGTCTAATGTGAAAATATAGAGAATCTTTTTGTAATTTAATAGGATGGAATAGCACTCAAAGAGTCATTTTAAAACACTTAGTGTTGATAAAAATTGAAGATAGCACTGTGACATTAAGTGTTTAATGCAATCATGGGTGGACTATACTTTCTTAACCTTTGCACACACCACTGTAAATTCATGTCTTGGGACTCCTTACTGAAAAAAACTGAACATGCCATATTGTTACTGATTAGTATTCCAAGCACCTTCTGGCTCTAATGAGTCAATATCTTGTTAATTATATTATATAACACCATATATTATTCTTGGCCCAACAACTCATACCACAAGAAGTACAATCCAGATGTTGTCAGTGAAACACTCACATTAGCAAAGAAAAGATTTAGTTTCACAACAACAAAAAAACAACTTATTAAAATTTTCATCACTTTTCATAGTATACATTTATTAACATAAATACATGGAATGATGCAGAAACACTGGACAGATGAAACTGGAAACAAAACAGTAAAAATTAATAACTCCCATTAACTTAAAGAGATCAATGTTTTATTGTTTTATCTTAACTACTGCTACATATAGTACTAACAGGGCTCTGCCTGTACACCGATAAATTAGCTAATTACTAATTTTTATACACAGTGCCTATAATATTTGGCTAATGAGATATTCTTTAAAGGAAAAACTTTACAAGATCCGTTCCAATGTGAGCCCAGACTATGAAGTCCAGAGGTGGATCTAACGGGTGGTCCCAGGTCCCCCCTAAATTTTGCGACAATTATAATTTTATTATATACATGTATTACATTTATTTTATTTTTTTACGATCCCCCTCCAAACCTCCCCAAAAATTCCTTTGGCATTCCACCTCATGTCATTAGGGCCCCCTTAAATGGATTTTCTGGATCCGCCACTGAAGTCGATCAGATTGAAAAGACAGTTCTGTGACACAATGAACCCTCCACCACATCCTAGGTACTTTTTCTGGTATATTTCAGCAGTTTAATAAATTGTCTATCTGACCTATGGTTCAAACATGGGCTTGATGAATACATGTGTTTTGTAAAATATACCATGGACTTAAAATGTGACATTTGTTGCACTTCTAGAAATGCTGTATTTCAAGAGGTGACAGAACAGTGATAACATTCCATTCCATCATTTTCAGAAACAAATGCGTTCTTATTTCAAGACAGAGCTAGACAACAGAGTAAAAGTCTGTTTTCTTCAATCAGCTATCTAGCCTTTAAAACAACTACAGCAGTCCATCAAGAAATCAGGCATGTCGAAATCAGCTGACAACTGACTAATTTCACCAGCCATTTAACTTCTGTGCCACGTCTGTTTTACAAATTACATTGCAGATTAATTACGTTGTTTAGGAAGATGCTTTGAATCTCATCACTTTATACTTTGTTCTTACTGCATTAGCAGCCTCTTACTGTAAAACATCATACTGAACACCCTGAGCAATGTTTGTAACAAACTACAGTCAGTCTTCGCCACCAACAAAATCAAGGTGAGCTGTAGATCACCCTCCTGAAATTATGCTAGGCAAGCAATCGCATGAAGTTTCAAAATAAAACGTATTAAAAATTTAACTTCAAGGTGATCTATTTGCTGCTCTGTGAAAACTTTTCAGGTGAATATGGAGGGGAGCAGGAGTGATCAGTTGCCCTTCCTGGCAAAGACTAACCGTAGTTCATCAATCAATGTTGTTGATTTCTTCACACTCTAGCTAGACAGCTTGTAACGATCGGTTATCATCTCCATAGACTCTCAGACCCTGTTCAGCTTGGTGACGATAAGAACGCGCAGGTTCTGGTCAAACGAGGTGCACACACACAGTCCCTCCTTGTCGGGGCTCCAGTCCATGCTGCTGATCGGCTGTGTCGACAGTGTCACATTCTGTAGTAGATTCACCGTTCCTGCCACGCCCATCTCCACACCCTTTCCATCCTTCTCAACTCGTTTTGATGGATAGGAACTTAAAAGAAACATGCATTCACCGTATTTTTCAAAACTTTCTAAAAACATTTACCAAAAACAGACTACTTTCTTTTTACTGCAGTATAGGACTTTAGAAAAAAAAACCCTGGTTTTTTTATACTAAATAATTAACCAGATAGTCAGATCACCTTCTATTTCTAGCTCTAATATTTAATTCTTCATTCAGTAGTAATTGAAATGAACAGTTGGTGTACAGAACCATGCATAATAATAAATCATTCATTATAAAATCTCACAATAAAAGTTACAAAATTTTCAAATAAATGCAAGCTTTATCAATGTAACAGTTAAAAAATGTATACATATTCTGCCAACCTAAGTTGCAGGTTTGCCTCTTTTATACTAGCTGTACTGAAGGAAAATTAATAGTATTTTTCCTTTTCAAAACGTTGTACTATACTACAAATCACAATTGTAACAAAATTAATTTTGAGCACTATGATTTAATCTAGAGCAGTTTTTCAAACAAAACCATCTAATTGACAATAGCACAAATTTAACAAATTTAATTTTCAGCACTATTATTTAATCTTGTTACAGTTTCTAAATATAAATCAGCAAGTGACAGTAACAAATATAACAAACAAAAATGTCTTACTATTTCCACAGATTAAGTGACCCATTTCCTCCTGATGTCATGAAGATATCTCTGTTCTGTGGAAGATGTCTTGCCAACCATACAGTTGACTTGTGAGCCTAGATTGAAGTAAACAATGAAATTAACTCAAGATGCAAACAAAAGAGTAAATTAATGACAAACAACTGACGATTTGAACAATTTAAACAGTACCACAACCATCTTTCAGTTAGTGTCTCAAAAATTTTCAACTCATGTTAAAAACAATGATTTGGTATGACTTGAGCTTATTAAAGTACAAAATGTAGTGACATTATTCTTATAGAATTTGTGATCAACTGTCAGTCTGCAAACACAGATCAATGATCTACTAATCTATGAATATGCATTGTTCTTTTGGGTCCTAAATCTTCTATTTTATGCCAAACAGGTTTGAAGTGTAGGTTTTATATTTCAATATACACATTTTTAAATAACTTTCGTTGCACAAAATAATTTAAATCTTAAATATATTTCAATTAGTATTTCATTTCCTAAAGTAATATTAGTGCACGAAGGACTACAGAACTTGAAGGGAAGTAACTCTGTATTGTACTTTATCAAGAAACTTGTACTTCATTAATTAGTCAAATGGGTCAGCAAGAAATGCTTTATTAACTTCATTAATCAGAACATCACTAGGTTCCTCAACTATAAGAATAACATACAGTTGAATCCCGTTGGCTCGAACCCCGTTGGTGCCCGGGTAGTTCGACGGAACCATTCGGCCAACATCGAATAGAAAGTTAGTTAGAAAGTTGAATGACATATATATTATTTTGGTAACTGCAAACTTAAAAAATTCATCAAAGTGTTATATATAGAGGATTCGTCACGAGTATTTTTTAATATGGAACATATCAATGGAGTCTATGTTAATCGGTATTTGTCGAGGCTCTGCCAAGACAAATACCGATTAACTAGACAAGGTTGATATTTTACATATTAAAAAACACGAGTAGCGAATTCTAGTTATCCTATAACACTTCTAAAATAACATTCTAATTACTTTTTTGAGTAAATCACAGTACTAAAGATGCCGCCATCGATAATATGACGTCATCACGATTAGCACAGATTAGTTTGACGTCACGCATTTAAAACAAATCTTTGAAAACGTTACGCTCAGGTACACGGGTCTTGTTGGCTTGTAAGCAAATGACCCATCCACAGCAACAAATTACCTAGAGACCTTGCAGATTTGCATACCATTATTAACCGGGTTAATAAAGTAAATTATCATATAGGTTTATGACATGGATATCATGGGCGAGTTATAGGATAAAACAAAATATCTGAGTGAAAGGATTTATCACAAATTATGCCGATTGTGTAATGCAGAAGTCCTTGTCGGTATTAATTAAATGTGTGGTTGCTGAAGTAATGACAGCTGAGTAACTCACCCATTGTTTCATTTAAAACTGGTCTTGTATAATTATTTACAATGTCTATCACTACCCAAGTATACATATATATGTGTGCGCGTCTGATTAGCACATTTTAGTAATAATTACAATGTGACATTACATTATATTTATTCTAATTGTATTTTATTATTGCCTTTATTATTCTACTGTATTTGTATTATACTATTGTCTCTATTACTGTATTGCATTTGTATTAGTACCATTGTTCTATTGTCTCCGGTAAACCCTATCTTGTCACTACAGTTGATATATCATGTTCCTCATATGCCGTTGTGTAACGACCTGAGCGTTATAAAGTTCTATTCTGTAGACATATTCTTAGTAACGCTTCACGCCGAGACCATTTTGTGCACTAATTGTTTGATTGGTATCACAGTTCATCGAACAGGTACCGTAACACTAGCTGTACTGGTATGGTAAAGAAAGGATTGCATGGCTATTGTTGCGATTCTCCGAAGGTTGTAATAAACAACTGCGCAAGTGCAGCAATTGTCCTTTTCGGTGGTTTTCCAAAATTATTTGATGGATCACCAGGTCAAGGGAAATATAGCTAATAACACAGACGGGGCTGATAATTTAGTTCGAGCGAAGGCTTATAGTCGACCCTGGATGTGTTCGACACATCACCAGTTAATGTAAGGGTTTACCAAACAAAAAACTTGGGACTTCGTTTTTGGTTCGAGCATTGCGGTGTGATCGACCCTTTCAAGGTCGAGCCAACGAGACTCAACTATATTGTGATATAAAATAAAGTATTTGCCCTCCACAGGTCTAAAACAGGACGAAACATATTACCTTTTCTACGAGACTTGCAAATCCTTTTTGTGGATGCTGCGTCCGCATATCGAAGACATGAAACTTCGACTCCAGTGTGGTGACCACAAGCTTGTTCATATTGATGTCCTTTCTGTCAAACTCCACACAACACACCTGGTTAATGTTAACTCAGTCCATTAGAAAACAAAGTAGTTACAAATAATGCTTCTTTTTACTGTAAACAAAATAAACTCACCTCAACAATAAATACATTTTTGAGATGGTTAATGGTTATGTAATTTAATATACTTGAATGAAAATCGGGCTATTTATTTTTTCTTCGTAACAGTTTTTAGTGAACTTATTTTATTGCTGTGTCAGTGGTACAGAGCATGGTCACCTGGATGTTATTGAAACAAGGTGCACCATGTTATGATTGTTTTCATATGTTTTTAGGTATAGACAAACCGGAGTCCCTTTAACCCAGCCATTGTTAATTTGTAGGTTGGATGGTCAGTAAAAATTAAAGAAACAGTGAAATTTACTGATTAAATAAACCACTGGTATATCATTCATGTTACCACCAAAAGCACAAAAGCCATATTTGTGAAGGTTATTTACAAAATTTAATGGCTCAAGCATATTACCTAAATTTTGCCACATTTTGCAAGGATTCAGAATTCCTAATGTCTGACATGCCATATGAATGTTCATGTCAGATAATTAACTTTGTAACAACAGTATTCCGACTGGCCAGTGATATTATTATAGCAATTCTTTATACCAAAGATGTCCAGTAAAACTTGTTTTGAAGTTTTAGTAATTAAAAGCAAATAACAACCGAATTGCTTATCTTAAAATGAATATTACGGTTGGCAAGTGTGAAAATATGAGTTAAATAAAGATGTGATTGACAAGTAAACAATTTTTAAATGTTCCAACTGCTCCTGTTTTGTTAACATTTCTTAAAAATTAAGACAACTTGCGTGTATGTAAATCCAGGTTGTTGTATTAAGCTACATGAATTAAAAATTTAGTTCACAATCTTATCCCAGATTTCTTTCTCTGTGTAAAACTGTTTAAACAAAAATCTAATTATCATACCCCATTTTTAACATTGGTCTCCCACCGCAGCGCCATTGCTCTCAAGTCAAACAACTTGACATCTCCATTGTCATAACCAGCACACACACACCGGTCATGCTGATTGAAGGCATGTCCTAAATATACAAAAAATAGTTATAACCTTCACACCAACAGAATAACAACTTCTTTAACTGTCCAAGATTACAGAAAATATTTGTTACGGCAAGGGAAATAATCCTACCAAAATGTGGGAAAGAAGCAGGTCTGGATGTTAGCTTTGGCAGGTTGATCACGTTTATGGTTTATAATATACATATAAAACAAACATTATTAATAGTGCTAAAAGCTAAATATTTTATGTCATACAACATAAACAATTTATGGATGGATGTATCTAGACTTTTCTGAAGAAAATGACTTTGAGGACAAAAGTGATGTCAAGGGAAGGACAAAAAATACAAATACAGCAAAGTACTCTTATAATGAACTGGAAGGGACCATGTTAGTTAGTTCGTTATAGCAGTAGTTCGTTGTACACATTTGCATAAGTTGGTTATTAATGTATAGTGAAAGAAAGAAAGAAAGAAATGTTTTATTTAACGACGCACGGTTATACGGCGTCAGACATATGGTTAAGGACCACACAGATTTTGAGAGGAAACCTGCTGTCGCCACTACATGGGCTACTCTTTCCGATTAGCAGCAAGGGATCTTTTATTTGCGCTTCCCACAGGCAGGATAGCACAAACCATGGCCTTTGTTGAACCAGTTATGGATCACTGGTCGATGCAAGTGGTTTACACCTACCCATTGAGCCTTGCGGAGCACTCACCCAGGGTTTGGAGCCGTTATCTGGATTAAAAATCCCATGCCTCGACTGGGATCCGAACCCAGTACCTACCAGCCTGTAGAACAATGGCCTAACCACGACGCCGGTTAATGTATAGGGAGACAAAACAGGACTTTACGATCAGTTCATTCTATGCAGTAGTTCGTTCTAAGCATGTTTATTATAAGTGTACAATATAAATAGAAACATTTAATGTAACAATCAGTATGATGAATCAAGTAATATTAATTAATATAAAGGATGCTCCATATTCAGTCATCTAAAGCCACACACACAAACCTAGGTTTTCTATCTTAATATAACAAAAACTCATACCAAATGCAACGGCCCAAACATCTCTCTTTGTTTCTCCTTCACTTGCTTCCATTGTGGCTACAGGGTCATTCTTTTGACGAGGATCCCACACTTTGACAACACCTGGTTAAAACAAGATCAGTAACATTGTATCAAAAGCTCATCGTTCAGAAGTGGATCTCACACTGTCATTGAAATGGTAAAAACTCACAGTAATAGAAAGTTTGTTTTGTTTAACAAAACCACATTGATTTATTAATCTTCGGCTACTGGATGTCAAACATTTGGTAATTTTGACATATAGTCTTAGAGAGGAAACCTGTTAAATTTTTCATTAGTAGCAAGGAATCTTTTATATGCATCATTCCATAGACAGCATAACACATACCACAGCCTTTGATATACCAGTCGTGGTGTACTGACTGGAAAGAGAAATAGCCCAATGGGCCCACTGACGGGGATCGATCCCAAACCGACCGTGCATCAAATGAGCGCTTTATTACTGGACTATGTCCCACTCTTCACAGCAATAGAGAATTCTACAAGTGAAATATTGTACTTTGTGTAACATCAAACTACATCAAATCTAGTTACATTGAATCAGCTAACTAACTATAAAAAAGAGGTCCAAGCAGCCCTGAATGTAACCTAAGTACTCACTAGTCCAGGCGTGCTTAATACCTAAAGGTATGTATCAGCCATTATGGTGACCACACTGTTGTACTAAATCTAAATTCATGCATTGTCTCGTAACCATACAATGACACTCGGATCAGTAGATGTTTAGCTCTGGACCCCGTTCCAGAAAGCAATCTTAGCCCTAAGATCAACTTAAGTGCATAGGGTAGCTATGCGCTTAAGTAATCTTAGGGCTAAGGTCGCTTCGTGGAACGGGGCCCTGACCAATAAACTTTCTTGTATTATTATTGAAACGTCATTTTAGCTAAATAGCAAAGTCGTATGTCAGAAGTAAGTTAGATGTTGATATCAGATATTTTAAAGCTACTTTTAATAAGCTCCAACTTTGGTGGGCATCAGACAGTTACAGTTTAATATATCAAAATGTAAAATCTATCTTAAATGATTTCCTCACCATCTCGACTAGCTGTAGCTATTTCTGGTGCACCCTCACCAATTCCCAGGCCTCCCACTCCATCAATAGCATTTATTATTTCCTTGTGACCTTTCACCGAATATACTGGTAATTCTGTGGACTCAAGATTCCTGCAAGACAACATTTAAAAATCCATCATAATCACAATCTTTACTGGTTTTAAACTGATTAGCATTCTCAGGTAATCTAAATTAACACAGACTAGCATTTACTCCAAGGCCATAGACAACTGAATTCTTTTTTAGACCACCATTTATAAAGAAGTATAAATAGCCAACGTTATCAGTGTTCTCGCTGGGTGAAAATTAAAGGAGGGCGGCCGCTCGGCACCACACCCTTCAAAAAAAAATAAAAACCACACCAATAAACGAAAAGCAAAAAAAAAAAAAAAAAAAAAAAAAAAAAAAAAAGGGGGGGGGGGGAGGAGTAGTAGTTTGGTTACCATATTGTTTTGTGTTGGTAGACTTTGGGAAAAGACATACTCCTTATTTGGCCTACAAAAAAGTGCAAAGGGGTTTATAAAAAGACTCGTCCTTTAATTGAACCGAAGATGATATCGGTCTGACATTCATGGGCAGTTCCGTTTTTTGCTGGACCGATCACAGTTTTAATATTATTATTTTTAATAAAGATTTCAAGATATACGAAAAACAATAAAGATGTTTGTAAAGTGATCTAATGTCAGATACATTTTTGTTATTTCCATCTTCATCGAATGAATCGATCGCTGTGATAAAATATCGCCAGCTGATAAAAAGTAGTTTCGTTTTTGTAAAGACGGTGTATATATTATTTGGCACTCAAGATAAACGACTTTAATGATAAACACTACCACTTCTGTTGTTTTTATAAGCGTTCATATCCCCTCAAAATTAAAAGTTTACAATATTTTATAAAGAACTACTGAATAAACGAAAGTAAAAATCATCAGTTTCAAGCAATTATATCTGCAACTGAGGACAAAATATCAAACGATAGTTAGTGGAAACAAAAGACAGAATGACCGTTCTGATCACGTGACAAATTTGGCGCCAAATAAGAGGGTTGTTTTTTTCAATCGGAGATTGCCGAATCCGTAAAAAATAAAATGTTTTCATTGCTTACATAAAATATAACTTTTATTGTGTCTGTCAAACATACAAATGAATACAGATATTAGACAAAATAGAGGCTGTTAAAAAATACTGTTAAATTACGTTACGGTAACTGTCGTAAATGTTTTGTCAATTGCTTTTTCGTACACAACGTGGCTTGTTTCCTTTGATGTCCAGTGTCACAGTGTGCAGACTGATCATTGTTTTTTGTGTGAAACAAAAGTGCATTTGGAAATAGCAGAGATAGGTGCTGGAAAATAAAGAGGGGTGCTAAAAAATAAAGGAGGGCGCTAAAAAATAAAGGAGGGCAGGGAACGTGAAAGGAGGGCGGTAAAATGGAATAGCGGTGTGGGGCGCCCTGCTTAAATGGAGCAGCGAGAACACTGGTTATAAAATCATGTTTTAAGCTAACAGATTTTTAAATGTTCTTTATACATTACACAATAATAGCTTGAGTGTTTTCTAACCCCACCCTGTTAATTGCTAGGGTTAAAAATTCAGGATAGTCCCTTTAATAGATTTAATAAAATCAACGAAATGAGCTACCAAGAATTAACAGTACCATATCTGCAATTTGCCATCAAAATCTCCAGTAGCTATGAATCTCTGCTGAAGACTGGAAGCTCCAAACGTGCTGCATTTGAATGATTTTGACTTCTCTATCTATAAAGAAAGCAAAGTAGTTGAAAATTAATGTTGGGAAAGATCCATGCTTGGAATCTCTCAGTTTGTTATCGGGTCATTAAAATAACATGAAAATAATTGATTACTAAGCAATATGAGCACTTATGATTAAAAGATTTCTGGTCTTCTGATATTTTCACTATTGCATGGATTAAAAAATGTATTTGGTGACGAGGGGACCAGCTGGAAAAAACTGTCAATTTCCAACAACCAGCAGTCACCAAAAGGTGCCTATAATATATATTTTCACCAAGTCTGACACCACAGATCTTTAGTATGATCTTTGTTGAGTTTACTGATCAATAACAATAAACGTACATGTTAGTGACTAGTACAAACGCTACAAGGAGAAACCCAACATCCTAATCCAAAACCAACTGACTCTGTGTTTGAGACAGGAGTGTCAAGTTTCTTCTGTAGGCTAAGTTGTATTAGTTGGCAACATATAAGTTTAATGTTATGTGTGAACTCCAATGATTGGTCAACTTGCCCTGTTGGTGTAATCTCAACAGGGCTAGCTCTGGATCAGCAGAACATTTGGCCAAATGATCCATTAAACTTCCAAAATTTATGCATACCCAATTTTGTAACAAAATATCAATTAATACATGAAACTGTTTTGCCAAATTGAAAATAAAATGTGCCAGTTGTTTTTAAAATGTGTGAATGGTGAATTTGGCGAGTGCCAATTATTCCCCCATCGTCAAACTAACACTAAAATAAAATGAATGATGATGTATATAAATTTACAATAATATATGGATGTCATTCCAATTGGTACTGTTGTAGACATCCTTGGGTGATGCATAAGTGATACTAAGTCCTCTCTAGCCATATTCCCACATGTAAAACGTGAGCTAGGAGGGTGAGGTGTATAAAATATTATAAGTACTTACAAAAATTCTTCCACATTTTACCCCCTCAAATATGGTTAATATGGAATGAAAAAAATATATATTTAAGGGTTTTTAGTTTGTTTGGGGTGGTTTTTTGTATTTAATGCAGATTATGCTATTGTCAACATCCCTAACTGTGTTATGCTTCAAACTCTGTTTGGTTTGTTTTCTCGTGCAAGGTTCGCGCTATCAACATTTGATTTGTTGTTGTTCATTTGTGAGGTTTTTCTTCACAGTTTGGGAACATTTCCATGAACAACAAAGTTGAAACAAGTAAGTATCTAAATAAAACCCCTTAAAACCAGTAATTTTAACAAGTCATTTTTTTTATTCCTTAAAATTACTGATATCGAGTTCACTTGATTCGTAGAAATTTAGTTAAAATGGAGGAAGATGAATTAACATTCAGTGTGTGTCACATGACCTCACATGTGCCAGATCAACATGGCCAAATCATTTAACTTTTTATGATTTTCATGTCCCCTGTTGTTAGATTTTGTTTTTTTATTATTAAATTCGATTTGCAAAAGGTATGTTGCATTTTTGTGCCCTTACTGTAGTGAATAGAGATATAGTCCATTCAGAAAAAAAATTGTACGTAATTTTCAGTGTTTAATTATTTAACTTAAGAATCATTCATTTGAACATTTTTAATTTACAAACTTCACTGGTATGAACATAATACCTATCTGTATAAATTGACATCAAGTGTTGTTAGTGATCATGGGGAAAACTGACTGCTCTTGACAAACCGAATTTTACAATGTAGTGGCTTTAAAAATGTAAAATAAAGACCTATCATGTGCAGAATGGTCATTTTTCCAAACGCATGTTCCTAAACGCAGTTAGAAACCACAACACTTTTTGGTTTATTGGATGGTGTTACACTTTTGTTATGTCTTTTTGGGGGGGGGGGGGGGGGGTCCCATTAAAGGGACATTCCTGAGTTTGCTGCAATTTTAACATGTTATCGACTAACAGAGACTTTTTAAGATTGTAATTATATATGAAATATATTTTCCTGCATAACATATTAGTGGCTCCATATTAAACGTGTTTCTGGTCGTTCTGATATTTGTACTAGTGTAAATTTGATTTTATTTCCTAAAATATATTTTTTCTTACGTATGAAATTATTTAAAAACAAAATCCAGTTTGGGCTTCTTACAAATATTAAGACGACCAAAAACACATTGAATATATAGACACTGATATTCTAAACAGGAAAATATATTTAATATGTAACTTTAATCATACAAATATTTTATTAGTCGAAAACATTTGACAATGCAGCAAACTCAGGAATGTCTCTTTAATATATTTTATTTCATGTACCATAACTAAAGATTATAGAATATTTTGTTTGTAAGTATAGTATTCATGTTTTTCCTGTTCGCCGAACGCAGTTTGGGATGTCGAAGGTTAAAGGGACACGCTGTTGTTTTTTGCTATTAAACCCATTTTTTCACAAATAAAATTGCACTTTACTTACCGTTTATTATTTAGAATATACATTTCCATTCACCTGAAGTGTTTTTTGGTAATCCTGGTAATCCTGGTGTTTGTAATACCACAAAATGCATTTTTCTTATTTCATAAAATGCCACGGGCCTCTAAGAAAAAAGACGTTGAGCAGACAAGGTCTAATCTATTTTTAGAGGGGATATTCCCATTTCAATGTCACCGACGTTGGTATACCACGTGACCATTATCATTTTGGTTTGGTTTGTTTTCTCGTGCACGGTTCGCACAATCAACATCCGATTTGTTGTCGTTTGCTTGTTGTTCATTTGTGAGATTTTTCTTCACAGTTCGTGAACATTTTCAGTAACAATAAAGTTCAGACAAGTAAGTATCTCAATACAAAACATTACAAACCCTTAAAACCAATAATTTTGCTAAGTCTTACGATATCTGGAGAGGGGATACAACCAGGACAGAACGGTTGGAACATGTCCAGGAGAGGTGAAAGGAATGCACCCCAAGTCTGTGCGCACTCTGTGAAATTTGTCGTGACGTAGGCATTGTTGTGCTTCGAGCGACATCTACCGGTGACATCAGAATACTAACTTTCAAAATTATTTCAAGCAATTGGGACATTTCCCATGGTATTTATCGATATAAAACCTACTTTTTCACTCCATTTGATAAAAACGTGATCTAAGTGTGTTACAGGTTTGTAGATTAACCAAATTATAATTTATTTTCGTTGGATGGAACTAGGGCATGCGGCTTTAAAGCTGTTTTTAGGTATGTGAGAAAAAAAATTCATATTCAGGTGATTGCAGTGCAATTGGTATCATTGGAAATAGCTAGAAATGACATTTAAAATGGTCTTTGAATTGTGATGATAGGATAAATATTGAGGGTGCTATGGTATTTTGAAGTCGCCTAATTTAGGGTGGTTTTTGTCAATGGATTTACATTTAAAACAAAAGAAACACTGTGACCATTTTCTTTAAAAATGTGCTTCAAAATGCCATACAACCCTTCATCTGTATCATTGGTAAGAAAGACTCCCACCACTAAGAGATGGGTTATTGCCTCTTAAAATCATCTTATCACAATATCAGTCATTTTAATTAACTAATAATTAATTAATTACCTACCTAATTACCCGGTAATTAGCGGTAGTCCCATTCTAAAAAATGCCCATAACATTTGGAATATTTCACAACAAAACCTGCACCAGCAGACAGCTATCAAAAAGTTCTATCAGATGGGTCTATTCTCACTTGAATAATCACATTCAAAACATATTAAAACGAACATCAAAACTGATGAAAATAAACCATATGTAGAAAATAAACACTGAGCACATGGCTAATTTCAATGTAAACAACAGTCTGGACCAATCAGGTGGCAGCATTTGGGTCACGTGACCTAATTTCCAGTTGCGTGCACACTTTTAGAACAAAACATGCCAGACAAAATCATTAACCATCGGCATTATTAAATCTCAAATTTCAATGAAATGCATATCAGTCATCTTTTCTTGTTAATAAACTATTCTGATTACAATTTGAAGAATTCCAATGAGATTAACCATCATTATTTTGAGGTTGATTATCAAAGGTTTGTTGACAAAACAGCCCATCAACGGCTTGGACACCCGATCCTGCTGCTGATATAAATCAGTGGCTGTATGTAGGATTGTCTTGAAAATCCACATAAAGGTAGTTCATCAAGATAAACGTCTCCGGCACGATATTTATTATTGTGATGTTTATTGCTGTGCCGGAGACGTTTATCCATTGGATCGAATTTTCCATTTGCAATCACGATTTAATAAAATCAGGCATATGTGCTTTATTTAAGAGCCTCAACACGTACAACAACATATTTTAATAAATTTTAGACAAAAATATTAAGTACAATACCTTTGGTAACCTTTCCAGGATTAGATGTTTGAAGATGACACATTTAAACATTTGAAAGCTATTTTTATCCTGGCACATCGAAAATGCGGAATGAAAATTTTGCGGAACGAGAATTATTCGTATCAAGCATTTTACGTACACCCAGTAAAAAGAAATATTGCGGAACTGAATGGAATTGATTATTAAATTTATTTATTTTGTTATTTTTGTTTCTACATATGTGCTTTGTGTGGGTTGCATTATATGCATTGTTAATAATATTATCACATTAAAGTTTTGGGGTGTATTATTCTTTTTTATTATTATTAAAAAAATAATGATTGTTAGTACAGGTCATTACTTATTTTAAGGCCTTCATTTATTTACTTTTTCCAAAATTATTATTTCCTTTAGTAATTGTTTTTAAATATTATTATTACAGGCCATTGCTTACATGTGTTTCAAAGGTTTTTTTCTTTTTTTCTCTCTTCTTTTTTGTTTTAATTTCATTTCTTTTTTTTAGCTATAATTACTGGTCATTAGTTATTTTAGGAGTTTTATTCAGTTAAATTTAATTGTTATTATTAATTTATTATCAATTAATTGATTTTTAAACAATATTATTCATTAAATAAGTTTATTTATTTATTATTATAAAACGTGATATTCCATTAAATATCGTGGAATAAACTTGTGAACCCGAGACGAATAATAATAAAAATAATCCGATTCCACCAACAGTTTTCAATCACATTTTAAATATGCTCACAATGGCCGGCGGGAATATTCGAGATTTTGTTCGTAACTGAAAATTGGATTAATGCAGGATTACTATTTGGACAAACTGTCTATTTATGCGTAAAACGTGACTCGGGAAGTTTTCTTTATACAGTAAGTGTTTATATTTATTGGTACATCTCATATTTCGCCACGAAATAATTAATTCCATGGTTGTATCGATTCCGCCTGAAATCTGGGCGGAAACTGCATGCTTGTTTTTGCTGTTCAAGTTGTAAACATCGGGTCCAATAAATGTCAAAATGTTAAAAAACGGACCGTAGATGTTTACCTTGGTGAACTAACATAAAGGTAGAAAAGAACACATACTACAGGTCTATATAAGTTTGAAAAGAGTCTTTACTCGCTTTTCGGTAAATCGGAGGCATTTTTTTATTGGTTATGTATACCGAAATTTTAACAGACGATTTGTGAAACTTCTAGGAATCTTATGAAAATAAATCGAAGACGAGGCAACTGCTGAAAATGTAAACTACGTCATCAGTATAAGTGTAGATTTTCAACCTTGCGCCCACGACCCCAAAAATGCACTTGAAAGTACAGCATTTCCACTGCCCGCTGCACTGCGATCAACCCAGAAACCAGGTATTTGACCTAAGCATATGCGATGCCTGGGGCCGATTCTCACATACCTACTGTTTTGAATATTTAACACAAACACATATGCTGATGAGAAAATAAAAAGAAAAACTAAAAAAAAAAAAAAAATGTGGCATATTAAATAAAGATGCTTACATCATGAATTAACTTGACGTCTCCATGGGAAACTTCATAAACTTGCAATGCACCGGTCCCCTTTGGGTAACTGCCCAACACTACGAACTTTGCAGAGCATGGAATCCACTTCGCGTCAAATAACGTGTATGTTAGCGGTTTCTGAACATGTGCAATAATTTGTGGCTTATCCATACTATTGTCTACTTAAAAACGTCTTCTACCCGATATAGTACACATATATATAAAACGGGAATCGGTGAAAACAAACGCTCACATGTCATAACACAACATGGAATTCTCTAGATTGTAGAGTAATCTGCCCTTCTTATCCGTCACCATCGGGACATCCCGGCTAGTTACGGATCAAACCGGAGACTCCGAAACCGATCGAAATATTCCGGAGTTAAGAGTGACTTTGGGGATACCGAATGTCATTTTCACAGTTAACTGTTAAAATGTAGGCGCCTGTGCAGAGGGAGGGTTTTGGAGTAAAATATGTCTAGACCCTTCCTACACGTTATAAATCTCCACTGATAAATGTGCTGTTGCTAAACCTTGCTTACCTTTATTTCTCTTATTGAAATTAATTTGTAATAAATGCACTTTTTGTTTAGCATGTGGCAGACTTTCTTTGTAGCATGTGGTAAGGTTCTTGTGTGAGAGAGTGAGGGTGTGAATTGTGTTGTGCACACATATATACATTTCGAAAAGGAAGGACTGTTTTATTTAATGACGCACAACACATTTTAATTAAAGCAATAATGTGCATTATATGCATACCAGTCTAAAAGCTTTGCTTAAATTCCAGGTTATATGGTGTCAAACAAATAAACAAGTTGCCAGTTATTATCAGATTTATGTTCCGAGTGAAATAATTTTCACTTGTCACGAGCTTTAGCGAGTGACAAATGAAAATTCTTTCACTCTGGACATATATTTGATAATAACTGGTACAGTGTTTGTTATTCTGTTTATTACCCCAGCTTTTCTTGTTCCAACCAGTGCACCACAACTTTTCAAATACTGTGGCGTGTGCTTTCCTGTCTTTTATTTTCAGTAAATGTAAGCTACATGTATATAGACAAGATGTAAACCACTTTACAGTTCTGAATATTGCTATAACTTAGTATTTTTCAAACATGTTCACAGATAATTTTCAAAAACCAAAGTTCTATTTTATTGTTTTAAGTACTGAAAATGCACTCTTAACTACATGACATTTTATGTGTTTGCCAAATCCTGATGTCATTTTTATTACTAATACGGTCATTGGTTTGTCATCATCAAATTGTCCAATAGTATTGTACGTTACACCAATGCAAAATATGAAAAATATTTTCCCCTTTATGAGTGCCAGTTGGAGTAATAAATAGAGATTATTATACGAGCATGTGTCATACTGATTTTACGAAACGAGCGTCAGGATTTGTGTATTGCCCGAGCGAGAGCAAGGGTAATACATGAATCCCTGACACGAGTTTTGTAAAATTAGTACGATTCACACGCGAGTGTAATAATTTCTTTATTATCCACATTATCCAAAATATTATTTTTATGAATAACAAGCTAGCACAATGTCAAAACGTTTGAAACGTAACTTAAAAGAGACGATGAAACACCGTCATTTTCCGAAATGACGTCTTTTTGGATAAGCGTTTACACTGAGGAAACCACATTAAGTTATGACGTCGCTTCACAAAATTACATCAGTTGTGGTGCACGTGAAATCATTATGACATACGTGGGTCATACTGATTATATTTCCCTGTATATCTTGAACTATGTGGATAATAAATATTGTTATGGACCACACAGATTAGAGAAAACCTGCTACCGCTATGCAATTGGCTTCTCTTTCAGATTAGCAGCAAGGGATATTTTATATGCAAGATCCCAGAGACAAAATAGTACATACCACAGCCTTTGTAACACCAGTTGTGGAGCACTGACTGAACAAGAAATAGCCCAATGCCGATGGGGATCGATCATGGATTGACTGTACATCAGGCGAGTGCTTTACGACTGGGCTACATCCCATTCCTACATTTTGAGATGGTGACAGAGATGGATAGGGAGAGAGAGAGATGGCGACAGTGAAGGGACATACATATCAGACCAACTTATTATTTTCAAATAAAACTTATCTCTAATAAGACTGCCATTCCAAAGTTGACAACAAAACAGACACATAGCAATCTTCTGGATGTCTTTGTATTGTGCAAATATAAATGAGTTCAACTCAAAACACTACAACATATATTTAAACTGAATATTGCATTGCTAACAAAATGACAAAATTTATACATTATCTACATCATTTTTAAAGATAAACATTCACATTCATAAACATAGCACAAAGCCTAACAACTTGACTATAAGCTTATCAAAATATCCACAGCTACAATTCTAGCAGCTTCTCACTAAAATTTAACACTGCTTTTAATTTTATAATTATAGTGTTGCTTAAAAAAAAAAAAACACCCAAAAAATCTTCAACAACTATTTTAATACATCCAAAAAAACTGAACACTAGTGATTAAATTTTACAATAGTTTTGGCATGTTTGTTTTTATTTAGTAATGGTGAAGAACAGAAACAATGTACGACACATATTCAACTTTACTGCTGAACTCTGTTTTTTCTTGTTTAAAAATAAATAAAAATAAAACAAATTAAATGCCTACTTGCAAGCCCCACTAGGCTACCACCCTGCCCACTCTGAAAAAATTATAGTGTTTTAGAGTACTTTGTACAATTTAAAAAAAAACATTTTATCAATTTTTAAAAAAAAAATTCAAAATCAAATGCCTACAGGTCCCACTAAACCACCACCCACACCTCTGAAAAAAAAAAAAAAAAAAAAAAAATCCACCTGAAAAAAAAAATTGATAGTTTTTGAACAGTATAACTGTACAATTTTCATATGTCTGTTTATTCCATAATAACAGTATAACACAGATTTGTGGCACATACCAGCATACAATATAGGACAAATATATCACACTGATAGGAAAGGAAAGGAATGAAATATCTGAATAAAGAGAGTAAATTTTAAGCTACAGATATTAGGTGTCTAACAGATGATTATTTTGACACTTGATCACAACTGATATGAAATGTAAATGGTTATCTCCCATTGATTGAGAAATAAAGTAACGTGACATTCTTCATTTCATTAATTTAAAGCTAAAAATTGTGACACTGTAATATGTAACAAGGCTATAAAAACAAGGTTACACTAGCTAATTAAGAGGAGAAAAAAGTTGTAGGGGAGAAAAAACCCAGCCAAAAAAAACACTGAGCATAAAACCAATCTAAAGACATGTATGTATTCTAAACATGAATACTCCACCTTCACTTGAGCTATTGAACAAGTAACTTCACATTCAATCTTAACATTAGATCAAATTCTACACACATTCTTTTTTTGTGTATATAGATATAGGTACAGAAATGTATATGAAAGATTTTTTGTTATTTTAGACTATTTTAATCAGTGAAAAAATTAAAACGTAACCATTAGTTGTAAAAAGGTAACTTCAAAATCCACTTAACAATCACACTTCAGGGTTATTTCATTCAACAAGCCAATTAACTTTTAATAGCAATATTTATATAAAATCACACCGACACAGTGAGTCACCCTATTCCAAAAATATAGTAAAATTAAAATTTATATATAGGCACTACAAGAAAATTGTGTACATTTATCAATTACATGATTGTTATATTTGGAATTCGGAGCTATTTTACACATTTACCACTTTTATTTGTATTTGTAAAAATCACATCAGAGGCAAATGAATACTTATAGTCAAAATTATTCCAACAGTCATCTCTATCAGTGGCCATCTCCCAAAATCATTTAACATAGTAAAATGTGACATGCATTAAGCAAAATTTGACTGTACACATTATACACTTGAAATTAAAACCCTTCCATCTCTACCCTGTAATCTTATTATTAATACATGTATATGATCCCTGATAACAAATAACCAGATGGAATGGGAAATGTGCAAGGACCTGTACATAAAAAACATTATTTATTTATAAATTATTATTTATAAGGACTGTATTACAAGCCAAACAACACAAGTGTTTAAAAGTACAATAAACATCGATGCAACAATCATTTTTTAATCCTACATGAAATTTGTGATGTTTGTGCCCCAAAAATAGTTTTTATATTATATTTTATTCATTACAATGTAACTAATACAATACCATGTTTTGTTAAATGTATAAATAAAAGTTATAGCTTTTGTCTTAATAATGTTATAAGTATTTAAACTAAGCCATGTGAGATTGTTTGCTTCTGTCAAAATCTGGGTTTTTTCCATAAACAGTATTATTATAAAAAGAAAATAAATGAATATTACAATTCACAAAAGATACAAAAAGTAATCCACATAATAAACAATCTAATTAAAATTAGCTCCATTATCACATGTGGATCTAACACCAGCCAGTTGGCGCTCATGTCCACCAATCAAAACCTTACTTGCAGAATCCTGCCAGTGATTTAAAACTAACAACACTGCGTAGTCCCCAATGTCCAGGTAACATTTCGTCTGTAAATAATAATTTAAATATTGACCAATCACACTTCGCCTTTTATAACGTTATTTAGGAGCATACAAATTCTAAAAATATCGGGCGAGTCTATTTTAGTGGCCGCAGTACAGCGAACCATACCAATACGTATGGGGTGGGTTATCAGTCTTCAATTTTACATTAAAAATTATTTATTTATTTATAAAAACCCCCAACTAAATCAGTCTTCAGTTTTACATTACAAATTATTTATTTTATAAAATAAAACATGTTTTAAGGCATTCGTAATTCACACGAAACATGTCATATACCCTCAGGATAATTCGGAATGTTTTCAAATTATTTTTAAATCACTGGCAGGATTCTGCAAGTAAGGTTTTGATTGGTGGACATGAGCTCCAACTGGCTGGTGTTCGATCCACATGTAATAGTGGAGCTAATTTTAATTAGATTGCATATTAAAGAGAATAAATACCAAGAAAGGTTTCTAGGATGGTAAACACAACTACTGTAATTATTAGAATACGTGGAAGACTATAAGAACCAAGAATACCCAGTCATGTCACTTGTGTGTGATAAAAATAGTACACCCACAGTTGTGGGGTAATCAACCAAGAATGAAGTTTGTTACTGAAGGTGTACTATTCATATCCCACAAGAATGCACTGGATTATTTTTCTCTCATTTCCTAAATAATAAACAATTATTTTACAGAGGCAAAGATGGCTGAAAATGTACTTTTTTATCTGGTATTCTATAACAAATGTTAACAATGTTGTTTCATGTGTTCAATCCCCATCAGTGGACACACAAGGCTATTTCTTGTTTCAGCCTGTGCTCCACAACTGGTGTAACAAAGGCCATAGTATGTACTATCCAGCTTGTGGGATGGTGCATATAAAAGATCCCTTGCTGCTAATTGAATAGAGTAGCCCATGAAGTGGCACTGCAGGTTTCCTCTAATTATTGGTGTTCTCCGTAACCATATGCCTGATACCATATAACCATAAATAAAAAGATGTCAAGTGTGTCATTAAATAAAAAACACTTCTAACTGGAATACAGTATATGAAAAGATTACAATGTTCTTTAAAATATTAAATGCATGTGGTATATTTTTTCATTCTGGTTTTCAATTACATGTATATTACAGATATGAAATGCATTAATTGTGTCTCTTTTAACAGTTAGAAATTTTATGTTTTGCATTTAAAAAACCCACCAAACTACCAGGATATTTCTAGCAATTAAATATTTAAAAAATACAAAGTTATCATATTGTTTTGCAAATTTAAGATTATATACATTTTTTAAATATTTAAATGTATAATTGTTGCTAGCAACTTATGATTTGTGTCTAAAAAACAGGGGAAAAAATTAAATTATTTATTTATGTATTTTACATAGTATACATACACAGTAAATATAGTTACAGGCGAAGAAAACAGCCTCCTAGTTTCCCTAGTCAAAATGCATTTTGTTACTGTCATGACACCGAGACTCCCATACAAACATCTTCTGTCATAATATAAAGAATTCATGAACTACTTTCATCTGAAAAAGACTCAATATTTTTTGTAAGTAAATAGTTATTTGTAACTTTAATCATATGTGCAATAATTGGTTTACATACCAATTTGTCTGCCAATGATGGAAGTCCAATTAACATATAAATTAATTTTCGGTTACATTTATTACAAGTAATCCAATTACTCTTGTAAAGGAACATCTTATTTGATGACGTCACTTTATATTGGTATTTTGTATTGTTGAGCATTTTTGTTTAGAACCAAAAAAAAACAAAACAAAAAAAAATGAATGTTTAATTTTTAGTTTATTGGTAAGTATGTTTTAATTTGTTTTGTAATGATTGTTATTTATTTTCCATTCATCTGAGTATGAACAAAAGAAATCATCCAGTTTGCTAATGATTTTTTTAATTCATTATTCATACCCCAATGAACATAAAAGAAATGGCAGTTAAGTAAAACATGTCAGTTATCTCCTAGTTGAAACTATCATTCCTATTTTATATCATCCTTTATCATTACATAATTTTTTTTTTTTTTAAAGATTAAGCAAAAATATTTATTAATGTTCACCTTTTAATTTTTATCACAGATCACTAATGTAAAATTCATTTAAGAAATTCCCAACCTTTGATATGAAGTGTTTGTAAGATAAATTTAAGAAAACAAAATATTAATGACCAAAAGCGCCATGTTTTTTTCCTGGAGTGCCTCATTTGAACTTATCAGATCTTTCAATCCTAAAAAGTCACCAAATCAATCACATCAGATTAAGTTTGAATGAAATTTTAATCATATAATTAAAATAAATGATGTTTTTTTTTGTCTTGTAGGTTCCGGGTCCACCAAAACTATACAAAAAAAACCCACTTTGCAATCAATATATATATGAAAGTGAAAATAATTCCAACTATAATGCCAAATATTATTGGTAGAAGAGCCAATATATGACACTGCAGGAACCCGTATTGATGAAAAATAATAAAACATACCAAATACCAATAATAATCTCTTGTCGACAAATTAAATGTTATTAATAATTATATCCTGACAATCTCAAAATTAATGTTTTGATCTGAATAATCGACAGGTAACACTTTCTCGGTATTTAAAACAGAAACAATTTTTCATAAATTTTAATAAAAATAAAGTTCTCTCTCCATCAGACTTACATCATATATAATATATATATTATTGCAGGTTTAATGATGTCAGACATTTTTAGACTGAACCAAAATGGTAAAAATGGTTGCAAACCATAGCTTTTAGCAAGAAGGAAAATGGTCAATTTCTTTATTAGTAGGGAAAACACCATTTATTATTATAACTATTTTGTAAGGGATGCACAGTTAAAGTACAGTACCATAGAAAACAGATAACCAGTATCTTAAGCTTTCTAAAAAGGATGAGACAAATGTTTTGAAAAGTTGCAGATCTACAAGAGTAAACTTTAAACATAGTGGGCTGAATTTACAAATCCTGTTTTTGTCTTACACATTTATAATGCTTACACACCACATTTAAGAAAAACAGGCTTAGTAAATTCGGCCCATTCTATGGTTTCTTGGTTTAGAGTTTGGGAAAAAAAGTAGAGCCTTTATTATTTCAAGACATATATTCCAATAATTTAATCATTTATTTTGTACACTGGCCTCATACTATCACAGATATAACATTAAGGTGGGTTCCGGTACTTGTGTTTGTACATTTGAACATAAAAAAAGGAATCTGTTTAACATACATAAATGGCACGAAGTATACAATTTCAAAACATCAAGAATACATTGAAAAAAGATCTGTTGGGTTACGGTCAGCAAAATAAGATTTAAAAAGAAAAAAAAAGAAAAACATTCCCAATATGAGTTTGATTTTCTTTAACTGTAATGTGTCAATATAAAGTTCCACAGTGATGATACAGGTATAACTAACCCATACAATAGTGGCCTCAAAGAGAAGAAAAAACTTACCAACACACCACAACTGTGTGATTATACAATAAAATGTGAATGTTCTTAAAGAGTACCTCTGTATAAAATAAGAACCTAGGTTAAAGAGCATGGGGATATGTTGTAAGTGAATAAACAGTATGTACAAGAGTGTGGTGCATACAGTGCTTTGGAATGTGGAAAACAGTCTACTTACTAGGAGAAATATGAATAAATTACTTGCATAAAATCAACATTAATGGATGAATATAATGTACAGAATAAACCTTTTTCTTCTTCCAGAAATGAGAATGACTGCAACAAAAGAATTATTCATTTAACTACTTCAAAATCATTCTAGAATTAAATGTTGCTATTTTTAAATTGTTCCAGTAAATGTTGTTTCAGTCAATCATGTTACTACACTTTACTATCAACCCTGGCAGCTGTTGGTCCCAGATACGTTCTTATTTCAAAATGTAACTTATTTTTCATAATAGGTTTATAGGCTCTGTTATATATCTAAACAAGTCTGTATAAAACACCAACCAAAAATTATTTTTTGTAGAAACACATGGATACACAAAGGGTTTTTAACCATCATTTGCCAAATAACAAACACGAAATGAATCTGAATATGGTGAATATATTTCCTTAGTATATTGTCAAAAAGCTAATTCGAAAATCAGTAATGAGTTCTTTAAAGAGCTTTATTTTAGCCTTGTTTTTCTTTGGCAAACTAGAAGTTCAATTTGGTTACAGATTTTCTAACCAAAATGGTCAAATGGCTAATACTTTTACTTTTGAGGGTACAGCTTAGATCATGTATACAGGAAACATATTATAACATCAAACAATGATGTTGTGCGTTAACCTACAATAAAATACTTTTTGTTTTCTGGTTGATTAACTGCACATAAATAACAAAGCCTATAAATTAAGATGAAAAACACCCACCTCAATTCAGATTCTTTAATTTAAAAATCACGTTTTTTCGCGATCTCCAGTTTTCAGTTTCTGAACAAGTACGTAACCATTTCAGATACTTCTTTTTCCAATAAACATTTTTCAACCTATTATTATTTTCTACTTTTTCAGTAAAATGTCCACCGTTTCCCAGAAATTGAAAATGATATCTTTTTAGGTCAATGTAATGATAATTCTCAAGTAATTAAATGAACTGCCACTGCTTCACAGTACAGAAGATGCATCGACAAAAAAAGAGAAAGTTTTCTTCAAGCAACCACACTACAGTGCTGCTGTAATGAATTAAGCATATTTTTTTAAAGCACAGCCGAGTAAAAAATAATAATCATAGAATAGCATTTTTGTCACCAGATGAATTGCTTTGATCTTTTTCAAAGATGGATGCCTTTTTAAAATGGCTGAAAAATCAAAATGAGTTCATTGTAGGTTGGTTTAGTCTGACTCTTGAGTATTCAGTTACTACAAACCATAACATGGAAGAACAATCTACATTTTACTGACAATGTTTCAACACAAGTCTTGGTTTTCACCCCAACATAATCTTTTAACAGTGAGTCAGATTCTCACCTCGTCGGTCTGCACACCCATGCACACCCACAAACACTAATAAACACACACCATCCTCAATACCTGCTAGTGTTACAAGAAACATCTCTTACTACATTAAACATTTTGGTTTTTTCGCAGACAAATGTCTCCTGTTTAATGGTTTTTGATATTTATGTGCACATTTAATCGTCTTTTTGTTCTTGACTCTGGATTGAACTATCACTGGATGAGTTACTAATAGTTTGACCGGTATTGTCCAGCAATGGTGCATCTGCGAAAAATAAAGGAAACGAATGGAAATATAGCTGCAATAAATACATCATAAATGTATATGATTAAAGAATACTTGAAGAGTATTGTTATTTTGTAATTATGAATTATGTGGTGCTCATATACCATATACAGGCATTATGCTCTGTTTATTATTTTAAAGTAGCACCCAGAAAGAACACTATACAAAAAAGGTCAATTTGTTTTTAATATAGGAAAGATTAAATGACAATAATGGAAGATGCAGATTTTTTATTCTCTTGATTTGATCCCAAATCATTTATAAAAGTATTAACTCTTAATTGTTTTAAAGACCAGACTAAATCCCAACTATGTATCACTCTACAAATAACTTTTCTCAATCCTGATGCCAATAAATGTTATCGGTTAAAACATACTGATAATTCTTGTACAAAATTCTGCTTGCTAAAGCACATCAATACTGCACAGTATAAACGAAAGAAAAGGAATATTGGTGAATTAGTGCTATCAACATACCATCATTTGCAAGATTATCATCAGAAGAAGTCAAACTGCCTGCCCGGGCCTGCTGGGAAGAAGCTGACCTTGTTGATGTGCCACTGTCGTACGTTTCCACGGTAACCGACGTCGAAGCATCACTCATGCTCACGTTAACCGTGTCGAGGGAACCAAATATTTCCGACGTTCCGTCCCTGTTCATGGTACTGGTGGTCACAGTAGAATGTCTGTTAGTGTTATCTCCCTGAGTTTGTGCGGCGTTTGCACGTAATGCTGGTGGAATGCTAGGTAGGGGTCTGTAGTCCAGTGGTGGCTGGGCTGACTGCTGAGAGTTGATGCCTGCATTCTGACCACACTGACCGGAGGTGGCCTCTTCGTACGACGGCAGATGCATTCTCGTCTGATCTGCGTAGGCCATCAAAGCCAGTCGATCATGCTCATCCATGGAACCGCTGTGGACTCGAGCGTACGGTGGCGGAGTCATGCCTGGGTGGAACAGATGCGGTCGTGGCTTTCTCCGCCGAAATACGACAATAACCATGATTAGCAACAGGACTCCAAGAACACTGCAGGCTGTTGCAATGACGATTACCAGAGTGCTGACGTGGTTCTTACCATCTGTGATGTCGCCAGTCGAGTACGTGTTAACAGACACTCCATTAGTACCACTTTCTGAAATTAACACATATATACAGTGCTCATTAAGAAAAACATTTTGTTGCAAAACAAGTATATGTCGATAGAAAGTCCCTCAAATACTCAATACCACTTTCTATAATTAGCATACATATACAACATTAGCTGAAAAAAGAAACCCTTTGTTACAAACTAAGTGTATACTGATAAAAGGTCTCTCAACACAATATTCTGAAATTATCATGTTTAAATATAAACAAAGCATTTGTTACATTTAAATGCCAACAAGCCATCAGTATATATTAAACCCACCAGGAAACATTTTATTCAGTATTGCGTTGCGATTCGCAATGCAGGTTTCAGAGCTCACTACACAATTTAAACATTTTAAACAATAGTTGCTAATCAATTTTGAATTGACTAAAAATATTGCTAATCAAGATTTTTAAAACAAAATGTTCCCTGCCCACTGCAGTGTGCATACTAAAATATTTCTATGAATAGCATCAAGAAATAATTTTTTTACACTTAAACCTAATTTCAACAGAATATTATTCTCAGAATACATTAATTTGCTAACATCAACAGCTTAACCACAAAATGCATGTAATTTCTACTACTGTGTACAAGAATGTGAGGCAGGTAATATATGGAGGTGATACCACAACTATCTTGATGGCCTATAAATTACCTTTCACACAGAATGGCTGATCATTGTCCCACGCCCCCAGTTCCACATCGTTACTGTCTATACACGTCAACACAGGTTCTCCATCCAGCTGGTATCCTTCGTCACACCGACAATCAACCTTCACCCCTCTATAAAACGGCTGACACAAATGAAGGTCATGGTCGTTCACATCATGGCACTTACAGTAACCATTTTTGATCTTGCTAATAGAAGGACAGTAAAATGTTCGTTCTGCAAAAAAACAAGGAGAAAAATAGTAATTTAGTTGTGCATGCTAAGATTTTGCACGCTAAGATTTGGCTCAATTATGAAAGTTACTGAAGCAAAAAATCCAGAAAACCGTACAGTTTTGAAAAGTGTGTATGTGTTCATCAAAGAAAAAGAGGAACTCTTTTTCAGGGAGCACTAAAATCTGGCATTCCAAAAAGTACAGAGGTTTTTTCACCTCTTTTGTGTAACAATAACAAACTAAAAAATAAAAAATAATAAAAAAATAAAAAATATTGATCTAAAATCATTCACTAACCAATTATTTAAGATTGAAGAATATTGCTTTTATTAAGTCTATAACAAGTCATTCTAAAATCCAAGGAAAATGTTGTATTCACAACAGACAACCAAACTAACCTGAACTAAGTAGACATCTTGGAGGAATACTGGACCACTCCTGTGAGCTGGTGCACTCCAGAACTCGAGAGCCCACAAGTCGATACCCACTGTTGCAGTAGTAGCGCACCCTAGCACCCACCTCATACTCTCCTGGGATGTGCTTTACCGTACCAAGAGAATCCCAGTATCCAAATAAAACAGACTTGGGTAAGGGACAAAGCTGGGTGCGAACTGAAAGTAAAAAAACCCATATATATATATATGAAAGAATGGATGAATGAATTAATGCACATTTGTTATTGGATATTTATGTCATTAATCAACCTTAGTAGCGACGTAGCCAAGAAATTAAGAGCAAGTTTTAATGGATAAACAAGGAGGCATAAGACCACTACACTTATTTCTCTCTCACAAATCACCAACAATTAGCCCTTGTCCTGGACAGACAGATAAGTTAGTGGTGTTTCCAGAACAGGATGTATTAACCTTAATTGGATATAAGCAAGCAAATAAACTGAAATGAATTTGTTAATAAAGAGAATCATTTTAAATAATCATGAAAATAATCGTAACATCTACATCACTATGCTATTAACTGACACTGTGATATTTACCACATATAGGAATTGGGCCAACCCATTCTCCATCTTGACAGACAAGATCGGTAGCATTCTCATCCACAATTTTGTATCCAATAAAGCATTTATACTTGACTCGGGAGTCTTCTCCCATTAAAGGTGCATAAGAGCTGTAACTGTAGTGAGCATTTGGAACAGTTGGTGGGATGGGACATCGTTTCACTGAAAATATAAAGTTTTACAGCAAATTAGTGTAAATCATTTAATATTTTATTGAAAAAATCAGTTATATGAATTAATATTTAATGCAACCCCTCCTACCAAGAAAGAAAGAAAAAGGAAGTCTATAGATAAATGCCCACAAGTTGTAATGCAGCATACTTTGGTTTTTGGAAACCCCAGAAATCAGAGCTAGCTCTGAATGAGCAAAACATTTTGCCAAATTATCTTAAAAAATGCTAAATCAGTTATTTTTCAACAAAATACCAATTATTACATGAAATTTTTTCGCAAAACTGGCCTTGGTGGTGTCGTGGTTAGGCCATCAGTCTACAGGCTGGTAGGCAGAGTTCGACAAATCTGCTAGCCCGACGCCCGTGGCTAGTGGTTTTTAAGTTCAGGCTAGTGAGAAACGCAAAACCACTAGCCCCTGCGGGCTAGTGGTTTCCCCCCTCCTCTCGTCATCGCTCGATCGTGTTTTTTTCTTCTTTTCTTTCTTTCTTTTTCTCTCGGCTGAAATTTCGTTTAATAAATTTGATTGTGACGTTTGTCATCGAATAATATCAACAACGCAATGAGTATATAATAATAATCCACTTGAGCTAGGTCTGCAAACTGCAGTAACATGCTATCTCTACATCGTCACAGTTACAGCATGCATTGTTTACCTTTCCCTTTCAAGTTTCTGGCACAAGAAATAAAGTCTAATGACATGCGTGTTTTGATTGGTTAGACACGTCACGTGGTCGTTAATCTCGCACATGTTTTAGGCTAAGAACTTGGAAATCACCAATCGCGACGACAGGTTAATCTCAATCAAGTAAACCCCAGCCATGCTTTGAATTTCAGTGTTTGTTTTATTTACCTATTGTTTTCTAATTTAACACTTCGCTAACATGTGGTTATCGGCAATCAGGAAAACAATTTACTTTAATGGTAACCGCATATGCAATGACTCGGCTTGGCCTATTACATGTATCGGTTTGGATAATACGTCACAGCTGCCGATACAAGATAATACCTTTTTTGTTCATCAATTAACAACGGATTAGATGTCGCCGTTATATTCTTTTGATATCGGTCTGACACGGAATAATGCCCTGTATTTGGCATCACCGTTCCTGACGACATAAATAGTAGGTCCTAAATATATAACCAACTACCAAATACACTGAACCATCTATTACCGTGTGTCACACTGTCGTACCCTCATTTAAATTTAATTATTTTGATAGTGTTTTTAGATACCAACCAAGAGTTTGCTCAATTATTTTTCCCCGGGGGGAGGGCAAAAACAAAAACAGGACAATGACGATGGATCACACTTGACAAAAGACAAAACGTATGACACGACAAAAAACTGAAAGTTACAACATGATTTAAGTGTTTGTTTTATTTTACTGTTATACTCATAAATGTGTAATGTTACAAAAATTATATAAAAATCCAGTTATAATTGATCAGGAATTTGGGCTAGTGCTTTATCTTGGTGGGCTAGTGGTTTTCACAAACCCACTAGCCCTGTGGCTAGTGACTTTTCAAAATATTTGTCATACTCTGTGGTAGGTACTGGGTTCGTATCCCCGTCGAGACATGGGATTTTTAATCCAGATACCGACTCCAAACCCTGAGTGAGTGCTCCGCAAGGCTCAATGGGTAGGTGTAAACCACCTGCACCGACTAGTGATCCATAACTGGTTCAACAAAGGCCATGGTTTGTGCTATCCTGCCTGTGGGAAGCGCAAATAAAAGATCCTTTGCTGCTAATCGGAAAGAGTAGCCCATGTAGTGGCGACAGCGGGTTTCCTCTCAAAATCTGTGGTCCTTAACCATATGTCTGACGCCATATAACCGTAAATAAAATGTGTTGAGTGCGTCGTTAAATAAAACATTTTTTTCTTTCTTTCTTGTTCGCAAAATTAAAATAAAATTTGCCAGTTGTTCCTAAAATTTGCAAATGGCGAATTTGGTGAGTGGCAGAGATAGCCCTGGAAATGAAAGATAATAAAACTCAAAATACTGTGGAAAAAACTGCTTTTTCTCAAAATAATCGCAGAGGAATAGCACCCTTAATAATGATTGTTTCAAGAGATATTGATTTATAACCTGTACATATGCAAATTCTTAATTTATTTTTTCTCAGGGTTTCTGCCAGAAGGTAAAACAGGTATGGCGGCATACACAAAACATTTTTGCAAATTTAATTTTTTTTAAGTTAACCTTTTGACAAAATTAATGACTCATCATTACTGTATGATTTTCTTAACCCTAAGCCAAAACCCATTTTCTTTCTGGAGGAACATCCCTTGTTGACTGTGGTTGCATTTAATTCCACAGCGCCATACCCAAAAATTTCTTTCTGGCAGAAACACTGATTCTAGAAATAGTTTCTTATCGCTATATCATATGTAGATTATGCTGCTTTCCATTCTGAAAATTATTACAATTGTAACAATTATTGTTTCACGGAATGAACCTTGAAACCCAAAAAACTTTAATACTTAAAAATTAAATTATAGATAAAAACACAAAAGATGTATTAATACTTTAAGTTTTATGTAATGACTGAATACTAACATGCACACTGCGCTAAACTTGTCTTCCCATTCAGCATGGTCCACACTCCCGCCTCGCTGCACACTATTTTGTAGCTTTCCTTGTATTTATTATCAGAAGTTGTGTACTCCGGCTTGCAGATCACCGTTGCAGTATCACCCACACGCTTCGGCCACGAGTTGCTGTTATACCGCAGGTCAGCATTTAACATGTGAAGTGGACTAGCACACTCTGAAACCAAATTACAATTCCAAATTAGTAATGAAACAACATGACATACATATATGTTAGAGCTTCCATTAAAAGTTATTTTGATTTATGTGTTTTAAGTCACATTTTATATACAAATTACTTTTGATGAAACAACATATGAGAATGACATTGAATTTCTTTTTTAAATATATGGTACAATGAAACGACTCGAAACTGGATCCTCTATAAACCGGAATTCCCACAAAATCAGAAATGTTTCACGGTCCTTTTTTTAAAATCAGTAGACATTAACCTCTCTAAACTGGATATGGCAAGCAGGACTAGCATGCTTATAATGACCATCCAATAGTCAATTATTAATAAATCAATGTGTTCTGGTGGTGTCATTAAACAAGCTTATAAGAGTTGTTCCACAAATCATCACCTGGTGGATAGGGGTATTACAATTATTTTTATGCCTAATGTGTCAGCTTCAATTTCATATTCTTATTTGGGGTATACATTTTGAATTATTTCCTCCAAAAAGCCAATTTCAGAAATAACTTGTTCAAAAAGGCTTTATTTTGCTACATTTTACTTAAGAAAAGCTGAATTTCCTTACACAAATCACATTTACCAACACTTGCTAGCAAATTTATAAACAATGGTCTTGTCAATGGAGATGTTCAAACCTTTTGCAGGTATACAGAATGGTCTTTCTGCCGGATGCCAAATGCCATCATCACCACACATCTGTCTGGAGGAACCAACAAGCTGGAATCCTACATGGCATTCATAATCGATCATCTGTCTCTTGAACTGGAACACTCGGAAAGTGCCATGAGTAAACGGGCTGGTCTGTTCAGGACACATTACATCTAAAATAACAGTAAATGATAACAAAGATGTATCACTGAATTATTCTATCTTTAACAAATGGATAGTCAACATAATATGGACAAAACTTGGGAGTGTTTTCTCTTTTAAGAATACTTAACCTGACCTCAAACAAAGGCATATTCCCCCAAGGATAGTAGTCTGGTCCAAACATCTCAACAGCCAATGGGATGACTAAACATTTTCCAACGAGTCCTCTACTCATTTGACTGTAACTTCGTTCTTGTTCCTTCGCTGGATTCAAATCAGCTTTTATAACCTTGTTCTTTTGAATATAATCTTTGCTTACAAGCATGGTAACAAAACAAGTCAATACTTGATTTTGGGAGCTAGATCATCTGGGGACAGGGTGTCATTTTGATTAATTTGATAACATGTACACATACAAAAAAGAACTAAAAACTGATCCAACCAATGAATTTACAATTATCTCTATTCCCTCTACACTTACAGATAATGAACTAATTTCATATGACACAGTCCCTTTTTCAAACTTTAGCAATACCATTATAAAATAAATCTATTCTTGCGAAATCTTGCAAGTACATTTTAATCTTTGTTGAGCATTATCATGGATTGGTGACCCCTATACCATTTGATGCACACAGCCAAAATTATTTCACAGCATCCAGTTACCAACATTTTTTTAATTGTTACATATACATATCATGATGCACATTTATCATCTCAAAAACCTGAAATGTCACGTGACTGCAGTGTATCGTTATATTCCTAATACAAACCTTTCAAAATACACTCGGGTCTCTTAGCTGGATGCCACTTCCCATCATCTCCACAAATTTGTTTGGCAACTCCTATTAGTGTGTACCCTTCGTGACATTCATAGTCAATCATCTGCCGATCGTAGTGATATTCTGTCAGGGATCCATGGACAAATGCACTGTTCTGCTCAGGACATTTCACATCTGTAACAAATGTTCTTTCATAAGAAATGGATATCAAAGCCTGTAACAGAAGCATGTAACATACAAGTATGTACAATACCAGGGTTCACACTGGAGCGTATTTTGGTTTAGCCAATTTTCAGAAATGTGGGGTATTTCCCTGAAATTTATTAAATTGTGTTTAATTTAAGGAATATTGTATTAGCCAGACTAGATTTTGTAGCCATTTTGTGTAAAAATTAGCAGCTGGCAAATCTGGCAATGTACAGGGTGATTCCTGCAATACCAACACAAAGGATAATATTGGGAAAACCCAGACCTTGCCTTTTAAGGTGCGTGGGTGCGATCGTGCTTATACAGCGCACATAATTTCAATTTGGCGAGTGTGAAAAATAACGCACGTTACACTTAACAAACAGCACACGTAAAATGTTGTATATTGATTGCCACTATTTACCTTATGTAGCTGATAGAAAGATCTGTTTAATAATACCATAAACAATTTTTTTTTACGAGAACGGTAGCATCCATGTAAGAATTTACTATATTACTGGTACTTATCTTTGCTATACAAAACACAGGTTTAATAGACATCTTTGAAGACATACCAATCCGATCAAAACTTCTTTGCGTATTTAATTTATTATTAATTAGAAACAATCCACTTTTGTAAGGTAATAGATCACAACGTCTGCTAAGGATAACTCATTTACACTGTTCATATAGTTATGACAAAAAGAGAAAAGTGATTGAATTACAAATAGTGGCTTCTGTAGCCTACACAAATGAACTCGTTACGGAAATTGGCGAAGTCGGTAAAATTGTCTCAATTAGTTCATAACTGTTAGCCTACAAAGCTTATGTGAGTTCCCGAAAATGGCAATCGTGTAAATTTATACTTAAAAAAAAAAATGCCACATGAATGTCAATGTCCCAACCAACACTATCAATTGAAGTAATTGTAGGCCTACGTTCACGAGTTATTTAAAAAAAAGAAGTTTTTATAATATGAGTCGGTGGTGCACACCTGAGATGCCTCAGTCGTTCATGAACCACCTCCTCGGAACCAGTGGGTTTTCCCCATCCCAACTATCCTAATCATGTTCGTGGTACATAATAATGAAATTCAAGACAAGTTGATTCTTATATACGTTTAGCTGCACATTCATCAAACCATCTAACACTGAAAAGGTATCTATCTATCTATCTATATATATATATATGAGCACCTACTATCTATCTATCTATATATATGAGCACCTACTACACCAGAGGAAGCCAGGTTGTCTTTAATCAGATCATCAGCAAGAGGAACGACACGTATATATATATATTATATATATATATATAACAGATAACTTAATTCACACAATTATATATATATATATATATATATGTGTGAATTAAGTTATCTGAAGTACATATTGTAATTAAAAAACCAAATTGTCTGCATCAGTCTATACATATCATAATTATATTTCTATGGTACTCATGGGTAGATTATTGGAGGTTTCTCAATTGCATGGAACACCCTCCCCATCACCCCCTAAAAAAAGCAACCCCACCACATAGATGTAAATTGATGTCCACGTAAAATTTATAATTATAAATTATAAACATTTACACATTGTTTCAGAAACCTTTAGCATAATTTGCCCCTGGTACAACTACTGAAACATTTTATTAAATTATAACTCCATTCCTGAAAGGGAAAAGAAGTCAGACTACACTAATAAACCAAACAACATAAAATTAGAAGAACAAAATATTAACTTATTATCTCTGCATTTATATGTACCAATTACTTCATTAATTAATAATGCTTGCTTTTCAATCGCCTTAGCATTTTGATGAGTGCGATTTTTCACTCGCCTAAGTGTTTTGAGGTGTGCGATTTTTCACTCGCCTTTGTTTTTCAAAAGCCAGACTGAAAACCCTCTACAACAATCACTGCTGCAGTGCAATGCACTATATCAAAGATGAATGGACTTTGAAATGTGTTTTTCACCTGATCCTTCTAAACTCTGACATGAAGATAAAATCACCAACAGAAACCCTGCATAAAGTTCATGCATCTTCTCCAGCCAAATACATAAACTGAAAAAAAGAAAGAAAAAAGAATTATTATGTTTCAATTTAAAACAACAAGTAAACAAGTTACATGTCATTGGTTTACAAATATCATTACACAAGAATAAAAATAAAACAACTAAAATATTGGCCTGTACCTGGTCTATTTTGGTTTTCGAAATACTAATAATGGTGTGGGATTTTAAAACATTTTTTATGGAAACTAAACAGAGATTTAAATTGCTTATACATATTCTACTATGTACCGTTCTTGTAATGTTATTTTCTATGACTAGATATTTCATTTTTAGAATAATCAATCGGTGGTCGATGATTTCATTATCAATTTTAAAGGTGTGGATTACTCGATCAGTGTTTTGTGCTGTAAAGGGATGAGTGAAAAGCACCCCTTCTTAATCTGCCTATGTTATGTCAGCATACTTGACGGTCCTCACAAGTTAATTCTCATGCAACACAAATACATGTGATATCGGATGTTTAAAAATGTAAATAGTTTGTCAAATTCACATGTTTTTTCAAGCAATTTAAACTTCTTTTTATGGCAACTATACTTTAAAAAAAAAAAATACTATGATAAAATGCAAAAAAATACTTTACATGCATTTCAATAAAATTACATTTTAATTACATGTAGCATAGTAACTAGCATTAAATAAGGTATACATTATATTTGCTACAAGCTTTAGACTCCACTTTACAAGTAAAGCTTATGTGGACTTAGTCTGACCACTTAAAAGAGTGTTCAGTAGTTACTTCTGGCACTGAGGCACTAGTAACCACCTACTATACAGCACTCCTCTACTACCGGTGGTCGTTTGTTAGTGCTGTGGATCAGACCAGCTTTTTCAGCATGACGAGGATGACAGGTGGGTGCAGGGTAGTATCCAGAGACTCATAGAGGAAGCTGAGACAAGTAGGCGATGGTGTAGACAGCTCAGAAGACAGTCGGAGGAAAGGGTCGAAACAGATTGAAATCGTGGGAGAAATTGGAAAGTTGTTTTTTTATATTAAAATAATGAGAATGATAGGTAGAGGATGATAGATGAAAAAAATGAATGAAAGTGTAATCCAGCTTTGACAGGATTTGAACCAAGTGCTATCGTCAGCTTGATAGTCCACCAGCTTTTCCACTAGACTATGGAGCTCACAAATGCTTTTGGTTTTACATAGAAAAAAAATTGGAACACACTTCTTGCTTCAAGATAGCATTATGTTTAAATAAAATGGAGTTTGAGATTCCAATTACTGTATTTTGACTAAATGCAATATTTATTTTAGTCTTAACTTTGACAATTAAAGACCTGACCTTAGGTCACAAACCAAACTGAGATTTTACACGTACATGATTCAGACAAGCCGAATTAGGAATTTTAGACCAGGACATCTCACAAAACTGTGGTTGTAGAAACTTAAAACAACAAGTGAGGAAAATCAAACACTCCCACAAACAGCATGTACATGTACTCTGTGTCAAACAATAGTATACACATTTCACTTCCTGCTAAAATAACAATAGCAATATTGTAATAAGTACCATTAGAAGTAGTGCAGGCACTTAAATGTAAAATCATACTGAAACTGAACTAATGCATCAACGAGTTAAAATTAGTTTTCGGGGTGCAATTTACATGTTTGCAGAGCACATGCTTGAGGTGTTTGTGTAATAGGATTGAAGCACCCAATCGGTTTATTATCCCCATACCAACCAATGTTCCACAGTTGATATACCAAGGCTATGCTACATGCTGTCCTGTCTGTGGGAAACTTAATAGTGCATATACAACTAAAAGGTGCCCTTGCAGATGCTACTATTGGGAAAATGTAGCAGGTGTGTTCTGAAGACATGTCAGCATTATTAAATGTTTGACACTGATAAGTTAATTGATGTGCTCTAATGGTGTCATTAAACAAACTTTAAATTAGTTTTCTATGTGACCCACAGTATTCTCGCTGAGTGAAAATTAAAGGAGGGCAGCCGCGTGGCACCACACCCTTAAACAAAAAGAAGAAAAAAGGGAAAGCTTGGTTACCATACATCGTTGTGTGTTGGTCGACTTTGTGAAAAGACATGTATACTCCTTACTTTGCTTCTCAGTATTTGGTACAAAAAAGTTGATACGAAATACAAGCCTACTCATCTTTTATGTACCGGTAGTTGAACCGGAGATGTTGTCAGTCTGACATTCACAGGCAGTTCCAGTTTTGATGAACCGATCAAAGTTTTAATATTATTATTTTAACAAAGATTTCAAGATATATGAAAAACAATAAAGATGTTTGTAAAGTGATCCCCTAATGTGGTATAAAAACAAATTCTGTTCATTTTATTTTAATCTTAATCAAATAAATTATCACTTTGATATCGCCAGCTATTAAAAAGTAGTAATAGTTTTGTTTTTGTCAAGGCGGTGTATATATTATTTGGCACACAAGATAAATGATTTTAAAGATAAACACCAGGGATAGAACAGGGTTATCACCAATTTATATCACAAACAATCAAAACTAACACATAAAATTATTATTTAATTAGTTAATTGGTCGCTTCGATGACATGCCTTGATATGTGGATACCATTTTGCTGTGTACTGGGTCATCTAAGACTTCAATGGAGACCAAAAGAATATGTGTCAACTACAAGTTCTCAACTTTTGCATGAGTCTCGCTACACAGAAGCATAGCAGACATAAGCCTTTGGAGCATTTGTTTTGTTGGAAGGCACTGGTTACAGCTATCTACTAAATTATTTAACTTTGACAGCAGTTTCGAACTCACAAACATCAGAAACAAGACTGCTTACAGTTACATAATTTATTCAACCAATCACAAGGATATAGTTTGGAACCAGACGTCAAATGCGATCATTTATAAATATATTTTCCAAATAATTATTATTAAATGAAAAAAATATATATAAAAAAATAGTAAAATTCCAGGACTTTCCAGGGGGTTAATTCAGTAGCCAGTGAGGTGTATCCGAGGCGTGGTTATTGCAAACAAAAAAAAAAAAAAAAAAAAATTCATTTTTCTAGGAGTTTTAAGGACTTTCCAGGATGAAAATAAAATTTAAGCACTTTCCAGGGTTTTTCAGGATGCGTGCGAACCCATTAGAAGCTAACGCTCGCCCCACTCACCGCAGGCGAGTATAAATCCCTGGGGGCGAGTACAATTTAAATGACGCTAGTCCCCCGGGCGAGTAATACTGGGCACTTGTGACCCAGATTCACGATGTGGACAGTCGAACTATTTTGCCAGTGAAACCTGTTAAACATACAAACTGTACATGTATTTCATCAAAATAAATTGCCATAACAGGTTGCAAAGTCAAAAGTATCGCAGTTTCGTTTGGTCTCGATAAATCCGGATATTTACTGCAAACACAATCAGAACTTTCCTGTTTTTGTTTCCAAATTCCAAAAATTGCCGTAATATTCCAATTATAAATGAGGCATGTTCGGAAGAGAAATAGTTTTTTCTTTGTGTGTGTGTGTGTGTGTGTGTGTGTGTGTGTTGGTGTTTTGTATTTGTCAGTGCTCTACAAAGCCAGTTCAAACTTACTCTTCCCTGGTCAGTATAGTACAATATTTTAGTCGCCAGCCACTTATATTTAGTAGCCAGCTAATATATTCTTGTAATTAAATCGATTCGCCTGCCATTTTACGGCACATTATTAATGCCGCAATCGTTATTAGGACCACATTCGAATGAATTTGTGAAGGGGTAATTCCTAGTTGTTAAATACTAATTACAAGTTACTGTTTGTGTCCAGTTCCACTAAAACAGTGAAGGACTTATTTATTAACTATCATTATCAAATTTCATACCCAATAATTTTATTAAACGAAATTAAGCGAATTACTATTTTAATGGCACTGCTAAGATATGCATTTAAATTGCAGTACTCATTAAAAGTTAAATAAAAGCATTGTGATAATAATTACCAGGCTTCAACATGTTACTAGTAGTTACCAATCGGCTACCTTACTTTTGGTTTAAATAATATTTATTTTCGTCAAATACTGCCTTGCAAATCTGTAAATACTGTTTTGTAAATAGTTGTGTCTTTAAAGCCATCTAAAGTCAAGTCATGAAAATATAAACATGTTTTCATCCTCCAATGGTGAACACGACTCCCGACGTGATTAAAACAACATTCATGACTGGATGCGTCGTTATTGTGGGGGGGGGCCCGTTATCACAATAAGCACGACACGATTGGAGCCCAGCATAACGCATATATAAGTCGACATTTAAAATAATTAATGTTTGAGTTTGAAACAGACAAGTAAAAGTAAAGTTTGTTTTATTTAACGACACCACTAGAGCACATTGATTTTTTATCTTATCATCGGCTATTGGACGTCAAACATATGGTCATTCTGACACTGTTTTTAGAGGAAACCCGCTGTCGCCACATAAGCTACTCTTTTTACGACAGGCAGCAAGGGATCTTTTATTTGCGCTTCCCACAGGCAGGATAGCAAAAACCATGGCCTTTGTTGAACCAGTTATGGATCACTGGTCGGTGCAAGTGGTTTACACCTACCCAATGAGCCTTGCGGAGCACTCACTCAGGGTTTGGAGTCGATATCAGGATTAAAAATCCCATGCCTCGACTAGGATCCGAACCCAGTACCTACCAGCCTATAGACCGATGGCCTGCCACGATGCCACCGAGGCCGGTCGAAACAGACAAGTAAAGACACACAGTGAATCAACAATCTCATTTTAATACATAAATAAAACCTGGCTCTAAATGGGACAGGACCGACTTGGTCCAAAACTGAACTGGGGCCGAATTATTTCCAAACGCTTGAAATTCAAGTTAAGGGAGATAACATCATAACGAAGTATTACCGCCCTTAACGTCACCGTTATTCATAGTCCGATTAACTTGTCTTAAACTTTTATTTTTCCAACAAACTACCGATAGAAAACATGTTTTATGGAAGATACATTGTTACTGGTCCACTGTGTTTTCCGACGTCCAGTTTTGTTTACAGATTAAAGTAACATTATTGGACAGTCGCCAACTGGCAAATGTGATTTTATATTGTAGACGCCAGGGAATGTTACTCGCATTGTAGAGCACTGTTTGTTTCGTCGGTAATAAAAACAGTCTTTAATTAAACACATTGTAATAGATCATGTTGGCATCGATCGATTTTAACTAGTTGCTTCCAAACGTCTCGAGTGGAGAGTTCCGAGTTTACCAGTGGACATCCGAGTGTATTAGGGCAGAATAAAATAATTCAGTAACAGTAAAGATAATTGCGGAGTTTTATGACTTAAATTAATTTAATATTATAATTGCTAGTTTTCTGTAAACACTCAACCCTTTGCTGCCACCTAGGGGAGGGGGTAATTTAAAAAAAAAAAAAAAAATATTTGCTAAATGACGACCAAGTTGGTGTAGTGTGTTATACTTGAACTCAACCTGTGAAAACACTTATTTCAGTTGCCGTGTATAGTTCTCATATAGATTTAGTCTTCTCAAACTGCTTCAATAATGAAGTGGGGGTAGGGGGCTAGTAACTTTCCTCAGCTACTGGGCCAGTGAAAATATTTCCTAATTTCTACCACTGAACATTATCATTTCCGTTGTTTTTATAAGGTTATAACAGAGAGAAGCTAGTCACATGAACCACTTCATGTGAACGAAAATGAATACACTAAATAATAAAATGTAAGTACTTCTAATTTAAATCAACAAAAAAACGGTTTTAATAGTGAAAAATATGTTGTCGTGTTTAAAAACATGGATGTCACTTTAAAATAGTGCAAAGAGCCAAGATGCAAATATTACAGTTAAAGGAAACATGACACGAGACCATATTATATCTCATTTTAAAAGCAAAATGATATAAAAATAATATACAAATAACTTTATAACAATAAAATACGTGTAGTTAACTTAAAATGAAGAAATTACGCTAATCAGTATCAAAGTACGATTTATGCATATTTATTCGTGAGCGTTCGGAAAAAAAGGGAAGTGACGTCAGAGCCGCTGTAATCTTCCATTGTTGTTAACTGTTTATATATGGAGTAAGGGGCTTACGGTCTTTTCAGTCCAACAGTGCTGTACTGCGCGGCCTTTGGGTGTAAAAATAAACAGTTTAAACGATCGGGATTGTCTTTTTATGGTTTTCCAAAGGATTGTATCCGAAGAAAGACGCATGTATTTTATCGCAAAAGAAAAGATTGGACACCAACACCGCATAGTACTTTGGTATCAGAATAATTTACAGCCCGGAGCCCGAACGTTACCCGGAGACAAAAACAGTACTCGGTTGCGAATGCCGAGGTGTACATTGTACATATTTGGCACAAAGATACACCTCAGTATGATGTATTTATATATGTTAAAACAAAAATGTAGAAAAAAGGATTTTTCATGTTAGGGCTGTAGGCCTACATAAACAAAATCTGTATTCACCGTCCGAAGAAGGAAACGTCAATAAGTAATTAAATATGGCATATACAAACATGGATTTGGCATGAGGATACATCTCAGTACGATGTATTTAAATATGTTTTTTTTTAAACGTGTAGAAAACAATAATAATTTCAAATAATGTTTTTAATCTTCGGGCGGAATACGTCACAAAAACGTTCCTCATCGCCCGAAGCCCCAAAGTAACACGAAGTTCAATACAAAATAAACCACTACTGTCGGTGTCGAAATAACTATTATGTTTCATCCACGGGCTGACTTGAGAATCGGAGTGTTGTTTTAGTTAATTGGTCCTTTCTTTCCGTGGCCTGCACATGTGATTCCTGATTGGCAGGTGTATATTGCAGGGTATCGACCAGGTAAGTGATTACCATGGTCTAGACATACGTACAAAATACGTGCCAGTTTTTTTAAGATCACAGGGTATTGTGGCGTAACCTGTCGCGACAATGTTAATGGACATTATCAGCCGCCCTGCTTCATTACTGTAAATAATGCTGTAAAACCCTTGATTAAGTAGACTTTCCCATCTAAAATTACAAAACTGACCAATTGCGTAGTACCAAAGAAAAGAAAATTATCACTTGGGTATCGTGAGTGGTAGTTTTTACTCTAACGCACCCTACCAATAGGCCTAATAATATGCTACTTTTTTATGAGAAAAATACTATAACCCCATTTCGTTCTATTGATGCAAATAGAAATATATTTAGCTTAAAAGCTGATTATATTCTCAAGTCATTTATGTTGTTTTACAAGAGCGTTTGTTTACACTGTGCATACAGATTTCATTATGTACAGCCCGAACATAAAAAATGCGATATTTTCTAAAAAAAAAAAATGTTTGTCCTACATTTATATTTTTTACATATTTAAATATCATCATATCGAGGTGTATCTTTATGCTAAATATAAACAGTATACACCTCGGCATTAGCATCCAAGTTTTGGTTTTGTCTCCGGGTTACTTTCGGGATCCGGGCTGTAAATTGGTCGAACGGTCTGGTCTGGCACCATTGGTTTCTCCACCCTCCGACTCGCTATCCATTTTTTCTTCAGTATCACTGTTTTAAGTAAATGTGTGTCTTTCTTCATTTACTAACAGCTCATATTGATACGGAAAAACGTTTTGCGAACGAACACTCATTGTTTTGGTAAGCTGTGCAAGTATTAGATTCTTTATGAGTGGTATGGACTAATGCTTTTAAGTGTAAGGCTTCAGATCAAGCGACACGTCTCTGACGTCACGGACCTCGTGATTGCCCTGCTCATTAAAGATCGGCAATTTCCGCTAAGAGCTCGTATCTGGGGGGTTTTTATGGAGATATTTTAAGTAATTAATTATTATAAAAAAAAATTTTTTAGGTGATTCAATTTATAATTAATTGTACATGGTTGGTGCCAAATATAGGTTACGTGACATGTTTCCTTCAAGTACAATTTAAATTTGAAATCAAAATACAGATTTTACTGTCTCTCAAATATCACATTAAAATAACATTACCTTTGGATGTTGTATTTATTGTGTATGAAGCTAAAGCAAGGGTGCGAAGAGTGACTGTTGTTGACCATACTCCATAGTTACCGAGAGCTCTACATTCACAATAAGATTGATACATCCTACCCACTTCAAACACCGACAAAAACAATTGAATTATTCTCCACAATTGACTTCTTGGTGGGTTTTTTAACTTCAACTTGTTTTAGAAAAAAATTAAATCTGATTAAAAAAAAAGTGTACATATTTAGTGAAATCTGACAGCAAAATACCGGAAACAATTCAGACTAGAGGGTGCGACAACTTTAGCACCTACCCTTCTCTCCTGAATCTGCTAGTAATAGCATTATAAACAATTATAAATTAAATTGTACTGCATTATCAATCACTTAAACGTAAAAAAAAACAAATGAAGAAGAAAACAAAAACAAAACGTCATAACAAGATAGCAGAAACCTACAATTTTAAGAATTTACAAATCATTACAAATTCAATGCAGCAAGATGATAGATGCTAACAATTTTGACAAGAAAATAATCGTATCTACATTATATTCATAATGATCCAGTTAAAATGTTTGTTCTTACCCTAATGTCCAGGTAGAATAATAAATAAGTTAATGAAAAACTAAATTAAAGATGGAAACGACCGTTCCAGCTTAACAATGTCAACAAAACATACACCAAACAGTAGCCATTTTTCATTTTGACGTCATTATCGCATTGCGCATGACAGGAACTTCTTGACAATAATTAGGAAATAAAACTTCTTACAAACATCAAGGCTACTTTGCCGACTTGGCCCTTTGAATAGATGGAAGTGCTAGAGTTCGCAATATATTTATTATTCGGGCACTTCGTATGGATCTGTATGGACATGCAATATAGCTTCAGCATTAATAACTTATTGAATTGAGATCAAGTGCCTCGTTCCACCTGACATCAAAGAAAATATCCGACTGCAGCCACATTTCATTCGCGATCAGTGATTGGCTGTTAGTCAAAGTAGACCGACACATGATGAAAACGAATCTGTGATGACAATTTACATTGTTGATGGAGTACCTTGCTGAATTTATAATTTGGGTGCACAGCTAGCACTTTGTCATTTTCCACTTCTTTCTTTATTTCAAGCTAGTTTAAGTGTTGTTTAAATTAAACATGGCTGATATAATGACTGCGAGTTGCAAACTTAAACAAAGACAATGGTAGGCTAATGTTGTTGATATTTTCATTGTCAATGATGAGGTTCAGACGTTCACTCCGATCATTTAAGTTTGGAAAGCTAATTGTGATATTAGTCATACTTGTGATATTTCTTCAAATACTCCACATGATTATGATAGCTCGTTTTGAATCCAAAGACTGGCTGGAAAAAACGAAGCTGCCTCAAAGAGATCGGCGGAAAACCCTATTCTTCAAATCTTTGATCAAAAGCATGGAGGCACGGATACGTACTTCCCATCGGCTGGACAATAGTGGCACTTATCATATAATAGACAACATTGTCCTACCTCGTGCAGATCGGTCGTCACAAGACGATGAGTTATCTATTGTCACACAGTGTTCTTCAAACCATCTCGACTACCTTGTTCCTTTAACGGGACGGTGGGGTGGTCCCGTTTCTGTATCGGTATTCACGTTTGACACTGATGTCAATGATGTTCTGTATAACATAGCTTACTATCACTTGTGCAATGAACAAATACGACAATCAACATCTTTTCATTTGGTGTATCCAATTGATAGAACGCCTGTAAGCATTAACAGCAATTGGACAATCCAAGCAACTTGTGATAAAAAGTTGGATCTGGGAACGACCTTCGGTAGCAACTACGATATTGGTGGAATCCCCTTTCCCCATAATCTTCTGAGAAACCTAGCAATCAGATACACCAAAACTCCATACGTACTGATGATCGACATAGACATGCTTCCGTCCATTAAGCTTAAACAAAGTTTTCATTCGTTTTTTAAAACCGTCCGAACTGTAGGCACCGAGACACTAAAAACTGCTTTTGTTTTACCTGCATTTGAAGTTCAAACGGACATTGACGTTCCATCGGAGAAAGCCGAGTTGCTCATCCAGTGGGGTAAAGGCAACGTTCGTCCGTTTTACAGGACTGCTTGTTGGAAATGTCAGAAGCAGACACAGTATGAACGGTGGAAGAAGCTGGAGCCCAAGACTAGGTTAGAGGTGGCCTATTCGTTGAGTTGGAAAGACCCGTGGGAACCTTTCTTCATCGGAGACAAGTCTCTTCCAGATTACGATGAACGGTTTAAACAATACGGTTTCAACAGAATAAGTCAGGTTGGTGCCTGCGGTGTAAACATACAAATAGCAGTGGGAAGGGTGGGTGTAGCCGTAGCAAATAAGGGTCTCACCAACCTTGCTCATATTTTAAAGGGCTACATGCACGCCACTCTTGACCTTCATAATCTTGATTTTTTTTTTGGTGTGGATGCATTTACAAAATGCGTACCGTAATAATATTTGCCGCTAATCAGAAAGCTTTAAAAACAAAACCTGTTCTTGTGAACTATTATGTAAACACTAAAAAGAAATTAGTCAGTAATACACATTTTCTCAAATAAAAGTTGGCAGTTACTGGTGTTTCAAAATAGAATAGCAAACAAAGGACGGGTTGGTGGGGTGGTGGCATCGTCATAGTTTGAGTTTGGAAATTCGGTTGATTTCTTGAACTTACAGCTGAAATTCGAGTAATTTTGTATAAACATGCATGTACATGTAATTATCAGGCAATTGGGGCGTCGCGTATAAAGTGAGATGGAAATAAGATTGTAACGCTTAACTTTGGCACAAGTTCTGAGTGATCATCGGGTAATCCATTGTGTAATAGTTACGATATCGGAGATGTTTCATTACATATAAATTTTACATGTCTGTTTCTCAAGAATGAAAGAAAGCGTTGCTTACAATCTTTCTGTCAGTCTAAACCAAATATTTATATAAATGAAAAAGTACCGGTCGTACTGTCTACGCCGTCTCGTTTAAATTGACGACGAATCTTCGAGTTAATTTAATCAATAATGTTCGTTAGTTATCACTAATACATTTTGTCAAATTATTTATGTTTCAGGTTTGCGAGATGCACATAGCCGGCTTCCAGTTTTCTGTTTTAAATAACGCTTTTCTTGTGCATCATGGATTCAAGGAGCCGAAAGAATTCCACAAAACAAAGGAGGACGAGCTCAACAAAAATCGTCTGCTTTTCCGACGGTTCAAGGAAGAGTTGAAAGTGAAATATCCCGAGTCCGATAGAAGATGCTACTAAATGCTAAAACTATTATTATTATTATTATTAAAATACGTTTATGAATTGTGTTGATGCATCGGCATCATTTTTTTTATACAACTTTTAAAATGAAAAAAAAAGAGAAGCTTTGATCACTGTTATTGGGGGGCATGTCGTGTTGCGCTGGATGTATGGTCTGCTTTTTAAATGTCAGTTTGAGTTAACATTTTAACCAATTTGTCATCGATTTCATGGTGCTTCCAGTGAATGTGGTCAAGAATGGAATTCTAATGAATCTGCAGTGATGACCATAGACAAAACTCTGTATATGTATAGAAAGAACATTGTGTTATTCTGTCCTTGATATTAAGGAGTAAGTCGTACGTATAAAATGTTTTCATTATTTTTTACATGGAAGTCTCTTTGTACTTGTTGAATAAATGTGAAAAATATTGAAACACGTATTTTGTTTTTACTTTTTATTATTATTGTTTTGCCAAGCATCAAGAGGGCAAGTGTGTGTGCGTGCGTGCTTGTGTGCAAGATATGAATGTGGCAGAGAGCATGAACTTTGGTAAATAGGGTTTTAAATCTTATTTTAAATGGAAGCAAGTGATGCGAGCGATGCTGATTGCAATTATTTCAGTGTTTGCATAGGCATACGGGCTTCCTTTTTTTTTGGGGGGGGGGGGGGGGGGGAGTGTAGGCTGGATCTTGTCCGAATTAACAAAAATGCTCTAATCTGGATAACATCATTTATTCATATTATCATTACTACCAAACGGGTATATAAGGTTGCAAACGCATTTTTATGAGGATTACAACTAAGTTTGAGGGTAGAATGATGGAAATACATGATAAAAAGGTCTCAGGTTAGTACATTTCCCCCCGAATATCTCAAATGTTTGCTCGAATTTGAGGTTCTTTTCCATCACTACGCTTATGACGAGGTCATTTTCACAGGTAATGTATATATACTACTCAAAAGAATTTAAGGGTCAGACGATATTTTCGACATTATTTTCTGAATGTCAATTATATTAGCTAGACCATAATGTCACGCATGGTATTGTTCCATTTTGACGAAAGTGGGTCTAAGCAACCCATAAATGAATTAAAATCCACTGTCATTGACACTGTCGACTAGTTCTAATGGCGAAAACATGCTTACATTTGCACGTAAATTAGGGCGAAAGCGAAAGGTCTGCTAAGTGCCCATAACTTGCTTTTTCACAAAGCGCTTCATTTGCACGCTTTGCACGTGTATTCCATGTTCCCAATGCTGAATTTCCGTATAATTGGAGCTTGCGTTCGTGTACGGTGCACACGACAAATTCGACAATGGTACGACTTCAGCTGACTATCGAAGATCGAGGAAGGGCTATTGCTTGGCTTCAGGATGGCAATACGCAAAGAAATGTTGCTCTGAGACTTGGTGTCAGTCAGAGTGTCGTTGGCCGACTGTGGCAACGGTACCAAGCAACGAATTCTGTTCGAAATCGTCCACGTTAGGGAAGACCCCGAAGCACTACAAATAGAGAGAACCGCTACATCACCAATATGGCTCTACGTCAACGCACAACCACTGCACGCCGATTACGTGACAATCTGCGGACTGCGACTGGAACTCGAGTGTCTGATCAAACCATACGCAATCGTCTGAGAGCCAATAATCTACGCTGCCGTCGCCAGGCTGTTCGACCACCACTCCTACCACGTCACAGAACGGCCAGACGTCACTGGTGCACGCTACATCTGCGGTGGCAACGTGTTCAGTGGGGTCGAGTGATGTTCACTGATGAGTCCAGGTTTAGTCTTCAGTTCAACGACGGTCGGGTTCGTGTCTACAGTCGTCCTGGGGAGCGCTTCGCTGACGTTAACATTAGACAACGTCACTGGTTCGGTGGTGGCAGCGTCATGGTGTGGGGCGGCATCTCTATCCACCACAGGACCCCCCTCTATGTGGTGGATGGCAATCTGAATGGAATCCGCTATCTGAATGAGATTATCCGGCCGTTGGTTCTCCCAGGCTTTCAGCAGATTGGCGGCGGGGCAGTTCTGCAGGATGACAATGCCAGACCCCACCGCGCCAGGGTGGTAACGGACTTTCTTAGACAACAAGGTATCGCCAGGATGGATTGGCCAGCATATTCGCCTGACTTGGCCCCAATAGAGAACGCCTGGGACGAATTCGGCAGGAGAGTTCGGGATAACCATGCCCCTCCGGCCAACCTTCATGATCTGGGTCAACTTCTTATGGCAAAGTGGCAGGCCATTCCCCAAGAGTTCTTCAGACGTCTGATCAACAGCATGAGGCAACGATGTGTCGAGTGTATTCGCGCCAGGGGTGGATTCACACTATTAAACGAATGTTCTAATGTGTAAAATCCATGTTTGACAACCTTCAACTTTGACAGCATGTCATGTGACTTTCTTGTATACAGTGACGTTTATTTGTGGGTTTTTTGTAAATATAGAACAATAAAAAAAAAAATTGGTGTAGTTTACATCATCAATCTAATACACTCTGAAACTTATTTGGTTATAAATTTTTGACCCTTAAATTCTTTTGAGTAGTATACATTACACCTAGAACTTTTTTAACAGTATTTCGTGCTTGATGGCGATTATTGCACAGGTTATCATATGTATACACATTGCATCTATTTAAACCTGACACAGACACCAACAGCTAGGAGCTATTGAATTGCGGGCTTGGTGCCGATCATTGCACAGGTTTTTGATTTGTTCATGGACCATCTTGTGTGAACGGCAGCATTGCTTGTGTGAAAGATATTTCATTCCTGAAAAGGCAGTGTAGAACTTCGCCGACGTTTGTAGGCCACCGGAATCGTATACTTTACGAGTAGTCTATACATAAACAATTTGCACCATATTTGAAATAAGACATTTGGTGTTTTTGTCCGGTGGTGTTTTGTTTGTGAGGGTTATATCTGTTGGAGTTTTGTCCGATGGGTTTTTTGTCTGGATTTTATTAACTGATTTAAAACGAACCCAAGACAATCTGCTGAAGGGTGTCGTGCCGATTTTAGAAACCCTTAACACCTTTTTTTTTCAAATACCACAAAATGCCAAGATTATCAGGGGAGTAGGCTGAAGCAAATGGTCCGTTTTCAGAACTAAAACATACAGGTTTATACATAAGGAGTTTCTGGTGCTGCAAAGCAAAATAGAAAAAGAGTTCACTTGGTTCATATTCGACCCCCCCCCCCCACCCCACCCCAAGGTCCAGATCACGCTACGCCCTGATTAGTATAAATTTGTTTTGGCTGGTAGCGTGTAACATAATCGTAAATGTAATTTTGACCAACATTTTATTACGTCACCTGAACCGAAGGCTTCAGCGACTATATAGATATCCATTTTCGTCCGTCGTCTTTCTTGAACTACTTGACCAATTCCAACCAAATTTTGTGGAAAGCTTCCTTGGCACATGGAGAAACAAATGCATAAATTTGGTAATTTACACACACACACACACACACCCACCGGGGCCTGGGAAAGGGCCCAAAAGGGGCAAATTAAACGAATTAAAGGCGCAGACCGTAGGTTCAACCCTAGAAAATGTACACTAAGTTAAGTTAATCTACAAACCTGCAACACGTTTGGATAAAAATATATCAGAGAGAAGTTAAAAATATGTCATGTTTAAACGAAGAAATATTGTCTAAAAATAACTAGTTTGTTTAGATAGCCATTACTTTTCAGACGAACGTACGTTTTTAAAATGATGAAAAACGCATTTTGGGATATTACAAAAATCCGAATGACCAAGAACCACTTCAGATGTTTGAAAATTAATATTCTAAATAATAAAATGTAAGTACTACACATTTAAATTATCAAAAACTTTAAAAGAACCGAATGATTGGGTGACAATATAGAGATCTATTTTTGTCCGGCGTCGAGCACCGTTAAAAGTTTTCTTGAACTACTTGACCAATTCCAACCAAATTTTGTGGGAAGCTTCCTTGGCACATGGATAAACACATTTATAAATTTAGTCATTTTGACTCCCCACTCCCAAAAGGGGAACATCAAGCAAATAATACTCCCCCCCCCCCCCACCCCCAACAACACACAACCTTTTCTACTTCCAAAAATGCTATAATCGAAGTCTTCACATATGCAAAGGTTAACATATGGTTATCCAATTTGTTCAAGTCATTAATGTTTGTGCCTGGTGTGGGGTGAAGTTTCACTATGAGAAATGCATTTAAACTAATTTCTTCAACTTTTTCTCCATAACTACTTGACCAATTCCAAGGAAATTTTGCTTGAAGCTTCCTTAGCACATGCAAAAACAAATTTGTGAATTTGGTCATTCTGACTCCCCTCCCAAGGGCCCGAGGGGTGAAGCTCAAAAGATAAAAATTAAGCAAATAAAAATCCCAAAACCTTCTCTACTTCCTGAAATGCAACAACATAATTTTCTGATATATAAAAGTTAACAGATGGTTATCTCACTTGTTAAAGTCAATAATGTTAGGTCTTCTGTTGTCTCTGGGGTAGGGGCAAAGCTTTTCTAAAGTTAATAGAGAAATGCATTTTAACTAATTCTCCAAAACCACTGAACCAATTCCATCAAAATTTAGCAGGAAGCATCATTGGCACATGTAGAAACCTGTCAGTAGGCCCATTGGCCATTTCTCATTCCAGTCAGTGCACCATGACTGGTGGATCAGGGGCTATGGTGTGTGCTATCCTGTCTGTGGGATGGAACAAAATATCTGGCTTCCTATGTAAGACTATATGTAAAAAGGGGGAAATTAAGCCAATAATTTTTTTTTCTTCTCAATTTCCAGAAATGCTACGACGGCATAGTATTCATATATTTAAAAATTAATAGATGATTTATCTAATATATCAATGTCATTAATGGTGCGCCCTCCCAGAGAGGGGGTGAAGTTTACTATAATTATATAAGAAAATACTGTAATTTCTTCAGTTCTACTAGAGCATTTCCAAATAAAGTTGGTGAGAAGATTCCGTGGCCCACGGAGAAACAAAATAATTAATTTGGTCATTCAAACCCCACTTTACATTGATATTATGGAAAAACGGTTAAAGAAAAGAGAAACACATTACTGTGTCATAATCACAGAGACAATGACAACACAAAAGCACAAATAACACTATTTTTTTCAACTTATTTTTTTATTTGTGTTGAGATAAAACATTTCCTTGAGGGATCCTCAAGTGATGAATAATTTACTAACAGCCATGGCACATGTAACTGGTCATAAACAGAGTTATGTCAAAACAGCAGAAAATATTGTTCCATAAGCCCACAATGTGTCCAATACCAATATCAGTAAACTGTACTACAATCTTTAAATTTTGAATTTGTTATACAATTGTATGTAAAATACAAAATATTCTTTATGAGGTGCGACATTTCCATCCACTAATTTTTATCTGAAATACATTTGGTTAATCTGGTGATAACCCCCCTCCCCCAACCAACCACTTGTTATATACTAAGTAATTTTATGTAAAATATGAAATATTCTTGAAGAGGTGCTTTATTTTTAGCATCTTGTTTCTGTCTGAAATGAAGTATTGGGTAATCTGCTTATAAAACCTATATTTAATGAATATAAAACATGCCTCCCTCACCCCCCCCCAAAAAAAAACCCCCACAAAAAAAACCCAACTAAAAAACCCCAACCCCAAACCACTACAAAAATCACACTCTTGGTAAGTTTAAACACTTCATCACTTTTGTCACAATTTTTGCCCAACATTTCGGCAGCAACCTACTGCCTTAACTCCAAGAATTGCAATCTGATACTATCTACACAATATCAATCTTTACTGTAGCCGTTTGATACAATGATTATATAAAATGGCCATTCCTGAGTAAATATAGATATTACGTAGATAACAGACAATTACAATCTCCTTATGAAGACAGTGGGATGTTGCTGCCATAAAAGGCACAAATTATGATAGCAAACCACCACAAACCCTAACACCCCCTCCCCCCCCCAAAAAAAAAAACAAGAACACCCAAACAACCAACCAACTCCTACAACATACACAGGGCATAGAAATTCAAAATATTTCGTTACCACAATTGTGGTCAAGTGGGTTCTTATATCTCAGCATACACCTACTGACAAGACTGTTGACATTATCGCGACTCTAAACTGATTAGTTGGTAGGTGTGTCGGGCAAAAACTTTACATCACATTAATCTACTGTCTTCGATATGGTTTTCCATCAGAACTTGCACAATTCTGACAAGATCATTGAAGCACATGTTCAGACTACTACTGAAATGTCTGTGGAGTCTGCATTAATGGACAGATGTGTGCTAAACATGTCGGGTGATTCGTTTCGTTTATGTCAATAGTAGGTGGTTTCCATGGTAAGTTATATCTTCAGATAAATAAAACAAGATCAGGCTCAACAAGAAGATTCACTTTATTGCTGACTTTTAGTCTGAGAAAAGTAGTGACAATGCATTTGTAATCATTATCCAACCAACGGTGTACTAAAAGTTGGGTTCTCATGACTGGAATATGATTATTCCGTGCCCTGCATATATAACAATAAAAAATTATAAAATATTCAGGGTTTCTGCCAGAGGTTATGGAGGGTAAAAGTATGTATCCTAAAATATTGCAAATTAATGGATATATATTTTTTTTATGGTTATAAAAATTAAAATTTGAGAACTGCTATTTAACATTTGGAAAAGTGAATGAAATCCAATGTTCAATTTCAAAACATTTCAAACCCATAACCACTTAATAGGGTCACGTACCCTCAAATTATTTTCTGGCAGAAAGCCTGATGTTCTTTATGAGAACATGAAACCAGAGCACACCATCTAGAAATACTAGAGCCTTCACCCCTAACAAAAAAGTTTTGTGATATACCTAAGCCCATATTTCAAATCATATATGGCGGTTCCTGAGATTTTGAGAATTTATATTCCAGATTTTGAGAGTTTACCCCTTTGAGGTGGATCTATTTTTACTTGCTACTAAAAGTGCCTCAGCATTTCAGAAAAAAACCTATAATATAAAATCTATCAAACACACACAAATTCAAACCAGTCATCTGAGTCAACAGTAGAACAGGGTTTCACACAGACTGATAAAAATAAACTACAGTGTAACCTCTCACTACCAGATATTTTTCTTGGACCAAAGGGTGTCTGGTTTGGCGGGGTTTTACTGTATTAAAACGCTACATCTTCTTTAGTAAATATATAACAAAATTTAACACAGCAGTTTATCCCAAACACATCTGATTTGCTACTTCTTTAATTTTCTTAGACGATATAAAAAAAGAAAGTCTGTAGAACATACTAGCCCATTTTCCTATAATTTATTTATCAAAAAAACACATTTTAATTGACATCTTCATCATTGTGGGCATATATGGAAACAAATGGGGAAGACAATATCTTGCAAAATGCCTAAACATCTTTTACTTTCACAAAATGATCATATTAAAATAATTAAACACAACTAACTGCAAGTCCATCACAACTAATTTTCTACCAACATTTCAATAGCAGCTTTGCCTTCATCATTTCACAGACTATATAGGACAATGCCATTTACAAATAAACCAACATTCAATTTTTTTAAATCACACTAATATTGCCTAGTAATTAAATATTAACAAACTGATCTGATTCATAAACAACAGATTCAAGAACAAAATAAAAACTGGTTTGTCTTTAGACAGGATGATAACAAAAAAAAAAACCCCTAAAAAAAAACCCCCAAACCACCCACACCCACAAACCCAGAAAGCAAAATCTCTCCAAATCACACCAATTAAAACTATTTTACTATTTGCTAAGCAAATATTTCTTACAAATAGATTTGTTTTCTAAATTTTGAATGTGCAGGTTTGTGCAACCTAAAGTAAGTAGGATGGCAGTACAAAAGGAAGCATGACACAGTAATAGAGGGTCTCTTCAAGGTAAAAGAGCATACCTTTTCATGCAGGTGCAACTGTCCCCCTTGTAAACTTACAAATTACAATGAATGAAAAATATTGAAGATGTCTCTACACTAAAACTTAATTAAAATATATATATTTTTTAAATTGTAAACATCAGACCAGTGGCATGAGTAATAGTGAATACACAAATATTATGCAATGTGACAGTGCATTTGGTCAGACATAATAAAAGTTTACTTTTAAGTAAACGACTATTTCTCACCATGTGTCAGTACTATATAAAATGAAATACAAAGTGAAACATAATTTACTATTTTCTTAAGATCAAGTATTGTTTTTCTTCTTTAGCCATAAACCGAGAATAAAATAAGTATCCAGATCTATATTAAAATAAAATGAAATGTAATTTAATAATTTATTAATACATGTATCAAGAGAGGATTTATTTTTTAATTTTTAGCCATCAAAATAGAATCAAAATGATAAAATTAATTTTACAATGCAATTGGGGTTTTTTTAAACGAAAAATAATTGCAACATAAAGACTTGATCATAATTTTATAGGTGCAACATATATGTTAAAACAACCCACTGATTAGTATAAAGAAAAATACATATATAAATACAATGTAAGGAAATAATTTACATAATATACATTCAACACAAAATTGTATGACCCAACAAACATTCTTCAGCAGTAAAATGGTAAACAAAATGTTAGGATTTCCTCAGTGATAAGCCAAGTTAGTAACATGAGCAAGACAAAATGCAATAAAGTTCCATTCTCACTTCCCCATTTCACAACATTGTTTCCTAATGCTATATACAAACACAACAATAGTTTCAATTTACTTGTGTGTATTCACATATCATCGTATACAGTCGCCTGCCGTGATATGACATGACTTTTAATACATTTAAATGACATAGATTGGTGACTACATCTCAAGGATTTCAATTGATGGAATAATGTGAATGATCTATTCTACATGGTTAAATTAAAAATATATATATTCAAGATTGCGTCTATAAAATAATATACAGCCAGTCGCTATCGAGTGTGCATTTTCACAAGATGAAACGAACACTTCTTTGTTTAACAGCAAACTGTCATTAAATTTGCATATACATTGTACCAAGGATCAAGGGCTGGTCAACAACAGTTTGATTTTACCAATAGTACAAGCCATCTAGTTATGTATGCACAATTTTCAAAACGTTTAGTGAAATTTGTGAATTTTAATTTATGTTATACAAACAATTACGTTTGTGACTATTTTAAAACGATATACAGACTGCATACATGTGCAATGCTGCAATGTTTTATAATAGCTCTATTCAATATCTAATAAAGAATGAGAACCTTTCTAAAAAAGAAAAAAAAAACCCATTTCATTATACTGCCATGTAACTTAGAACATTTTTATTTCATGCATGCCAGTGGTGATCATGTACTTTGAAAATCTATGTGTGTTCATATATGGACTGAGGTAAGATCAGTTCATTAAGTACGTGTATTACGGCTTGGCTCACATGTGCAACTATTTGGCTCACCCTATTGGCTAAAATCAAATCATACAATCTGATTAACCCATGTAAAAGTTAGTTTGTTACTGAACAAACCAAAGTTTGTTTCATCCTGTTAAAGTCCACACTCAGTAGTGACAGACTAGTCTTAACTTCTGAAGAATGTGGCATAAAAACGGTAAAAGGGGCTTCTTGTGATTTTTATGGCGTGTCTATACAATTTATTAATATTAATATGTTATATAGATACAATTACTGAAGTGTTCATTAAAAGACCCTGTGCAAAGGGCTAAAATATTAACTAAAAGAAGGAAAGTACATGAGATGGTACAGCAAAACAAAACAATTGTTTAACCGAGTACAAGAGAATATTATCTATGTAATATAGTACTAAACCAAAATAAATATCCAAAATTAACAAACTAAAATCAAGGACTAGTGGCTATGCTAGCTCATGAAAATTCAATTATTACAATCTATCCTTCTGAAATTAGTAAATGAACATAGTGCAGCAGATTCTTGCAAGAGCAGCAGTATTTCCATAGGAGAGATTCGTCTTGCATAATAGTAAATTGTCTGGGCCGGTGTAGATTACACAGTTTTAGTCATATTTATCAGTGGAAATTCTTATACACAAACACACAATTCACTTTATGGGTGCAACAGGTCTATAAATGAAACTAAAATTTTGCCTTTTCTAAAAATGTCACAAACATGTTGACCATGATAACACATAAAACATCCATAATGTATCTGATTTTCAATAGTGCCCTTTTTTACAGCTGTATAAATCTAACATAAAAAATACTGACTCATAGAGCAAACACTAATGATCAAAAATGATTTATAGTCTTGTTGCTGATATAATATATTGAGTAGACATCAATAATTTGCATATATATAATATTAATTAGATTAAAAATTGCAAAGTTATTTCCCCTTGAATAGAACATTTTATTCAGCACTCATAAAACATGTCTGCGTACATGTGTCATATATGTCAATATAAAATCTTATTAAGCCAGTCTTTAACTTTCTTTCATCAACTAAAGTGACCAATCCTCTCTTTTTATTGTCTGTTATTAAAATATCAATATGTTACAGAGAATACATATAATGTTTAGGTAATACCTGTATGTGCAATGTCTGATTCACTCAGAAATTATGTATAATCCCAGAAGAGTTTAGTTTTTATACATAAGAATTGAAATATAGTCTATTATTTTATACATATTCCCTAAAATTGTTTTATCAATAATTATAGATCTAAAACTAAATTTCTACTTCTTTGTTATAATCTCTTTTATTACCTCAACTATCAAAAACACAAGTGATAACATCGAAGCATCATTATATATAATCCTTAATAATATGTATTCTCTGTAACATATATATGTTTTTATTTTCTCTCCCCACCAACTGAAGGTAGTCACTAAATTCAAAATTAAGGGGTTATAACTCTTGGTAGTTTGGGAGAACAGCCAATCTGATAGAATAAGTTCATTAAAAATAAAAAAATATAATATCATTTATAATGGCCATAATATTCTTAATATTTTCATAAAATTTCCTTTAAGTGGCATTCTCTGCTAGCTAAGTAATAAAATAAAATCTATATTTAAAATAAAATAAAATAAATAATTCAAATTAGAGAAAAAAATGAAAATTAGAAAAAGCACATCCAGTGATGAACTACACCTTTCATTCTATGTTGGTTTGTCTTTGTATTGCTTATTACTGTACACCTATAAATAAGCTAATTAACACAAACACTTGGCACTGATTCTTAAAAACAATAACAGAGTTCAATATCATAAAAACAATAACACCAAACCGGTGAAAGATTGGTTGCTGTACACACAGTTCTTATTAAAATATAAGTTACTCATAAAAAGTAATAACTCCAATCTACAACATGCGTGTATTTCTCCTACATAAATTATATTGGATTTCCTAATGGTGCTGGCAAGTGTATTCATGGAATTCAAATAAAAAGACATATACATATAACTAAGGAAAACTTATCTCGGACCTAAAGTTAAAATGTATTACCAGCATCAGTAATTGTAAATTCAGCTATGAAAATAACCATCTAGTAAGCTTGCATTTCCAAATATATTTTTTCATCCATTTTCATACAATGATTGTTCCACTTTTGTTTGTTTTTTTGGTTTTATAAAAAGATAATTGCCCCATCAAACACTCTCCCTAGACACAAACACTAATTCAGATAATACACCTTTTTTCAAATTTTTTGTGTGATAACTAAAACATTATAAGTGTACTTGTTTCCCTTTATTTGAAACTGTAACTTTTGGTCTGATAGCAAAATACAGACAATATTAGATTGAATGCATTTGCTTTCATTGGTTGATGCCATTTAAAGACATGACACGATTTTTGTTCGTTATATTTCTATGATGTCAGAAACCTGATTTGCTTTGCTGCCTTATTGTTGTTGTAAACTTGTGCACACACATCAGTGCAAACATATGACAACTAAAAATCTCAGACCCATATCTAGACAATTGGGAATGCGCTAGGTGTGTACACATTACACCATAATTTCCTTTGGATTTAAAAAAAAGAAAAAATATTGTGCATATTGGGGTTTGCTTCTGTTTTTAATGACTTTTTGCTGTTGATGGTCCAAATGTTCTAAAAAAACCCATCCCCCACCCACAGTTGTAAATGCTGTGCACAGAACTGAGATTGTTGCCGAGAGTAATAAAATATAGGACTGAAACTTAAAAAGTTCATAACATTTACCGTTACCATCTTTAGCTAATGTCTTTAAAAGTAGATACTTAGTGTCTGTGCTGGGATGGGGGAGACAGGCAGCATGGGTAGTATATCTTTACAATAAGTTTATAATAAAAACATTTAGTCATTTTTAGGGTGGGAAATTATTGCTAGTGTGTATCTATTGATTGACTGTACACGTGATAAATTATCATACATTTAAACTATATACATGTGTTTCATGTTGTATTCTAACTGTACACACACTATTAGCAGTTTTTTTGAGAATGAATACAAATACAATAAATATTGGCAAAAATTAAAATTTGTGGTCACACCCAGAAGGGAAGTAACTTGATTTCACAAGGGAGGTAATCATGATAAAATGCTTGTTGAGACAACACCAGAGAGGTTTGTCTGTACAAAGTACAGATTAAAAAAAGCACAGCAAAATGGATCTGGACGAAATCAGTTGTATTTCATTTGTATTCCAGCCGCTGTAATACTGATCTACATGATAAGAAAGATGACAAGGTTTATATACAAGATATGATAATATCAAAGTAGATGCTACCACAACATTGATGGTGATGTAGCGGCAATAACAATGATGATGAGGTTGATGATGACGATGATGATGAGCACATGGTCTGTAGATACACTAGTGTCTGATGATGATTCCTTGGTAACTCCAGAACTGAGACGACGATGATGGTGACTGGGATACCCACGATGCAGCACACACTTCCACACATGCCAAGATAGATAAAGCTACATTATAGTGTGTTTGCCTTTTTCAGTAATTCTTCAACAAAATTCTGCAAGAGAAAGTAATAAAACTCAATTTCAGAAAAATACTTTATTTTTTATTTTTATCTAATATAAAAACAAAAAACATTTCTAGAAATATATCCTCTTTTTGGGGTGAAAGGCAGGGATTGAAAAACAAAAATCAGTCAATAGCATTTTAAAATAGATTCCTACTCCTAAAAATAATAAGAATACTGCTAAAGCAATACATATCCCCTAACTGGGCCAAACAAATGTTTGTATCTCCAAAGTTCAAGGGCAATAATAACTAGAAAATTGTCATGAAAGTCAAATGATCTGTATATAGTACATGCTAAATAAATAGCTGTACACAAAATATCAGCTCAATATGATTGTGGAGAAAATAGTCTGACAAACTATATATGGACAAACATATAGTGATGGACAGAAGAATGGTAATGAAACCTAGTCTCCTCAGGTTGGACCGGTAGGGGACTACTTGGCTATGACTTCTAATTTAACTCATCCTGTAGACCAACTGGCCAGTAAACCACTGCATATATGTTTCAACCCATGATTGTGTGTACTTTATTGCAGACTTGACAAATTATTCAACAGTATTCAGTACTGTAATTCCCTTACTAGTACCACTTGAAGCAACTCTTTGAATAGAAAGAAGCCACGACATGTACATGTGACATTGTTTTCTCCATTTATAAAACGGACTATATACATACATGTAGTTCACTTAAATAACTGTATATTGGGGTTATTTTAGAGAGATTATTACATGAGCTTGTTTATCGTACTGATTTTATGAAACGACTGTCAGGATTCTTGTATTGCCTGAATGAGAGCGAGGGTAGTACATGAGTTTTGTAAAATCGGTATGATTCACATGCGAGTGTAATGATTTCTTTATTATCCACATTATTCATAATTTTCTTTACAAATACCATAACAAGGACCATGTCAAAATGTTTCAAACATAACTAGAAGGAGATGACAAAATGACATCATTTTGGTAAGCGACTACACAGAGCCAAAACTGGAGAAGCTACATTAAGTTATGACGTCGCTTCTCAAATTGACATCATTCGATGTGTACGTGAAATCATTATGACACATATGTGTCATACTGGTTATATTTCCCTGAATATCTTGAACCATGTAGATACTAAATAGAGGATAATAAATGAGTTCCCAGTTATTATCAAATTTATGTCCTGAGTGAAATAATTTTTACTTGTCACAAGCTTTAGCGGTTGACAAGTGAAAATTATTTCATGAGGAACACAAATTTGATAATAACTGGTACCGAGTTTGTTATTCTATTCATTACCCCAGCTATTTGGTGGGTTTTTTTTTTTTTTAAAGTCTTTATTTTTTATATAGCCTATATCAGCTACACATATATAGAAACGACGTAAACTACTTTTCTGTTCTGGGTATTGCTTTAACTTTGTATTTTATTCACGGTTCGCAGATAATTTTCAAAACCCAAATTTCTGTAAAAAAAAATCTAGAATGAATTGCATTAAACTACCATTTTATTACAAGTTTAACACTGAAACCACAAAGACATAAACGCAAATGCTTTAAACAACGTGACATCAATGTGTGTGCTTTGCCAAATCGTGATGACGTCATATTTAGTACCGACAAGGTGATTGGTTTGTTGGCGTCAAATTGTCCAATAGTAGTGTACGTTAAACCAATGCATGATAATTTCTGAGAAATTATGATTTTTATTTTCCCCGTTTTGAATGCCTGCTGGGGTAATAAATTAAGATATATTATATTTGACCTGACAGAGGTCCATGTCTTTAAACGTCTCCATTAATTTTCAACTTGTTTAATAAATTATAGGCCTTTCCACACAAAAAAGTATATACTAAAACTGAAAATATTTATATGGTCAAAAACTCCACTGAAGTATAAAACCACATAAGTGTGGCTTATGGGCATGTACATTTCCAAAACACAAATTTATAAATGCATTGTGGGTATGTACGTTTCCCAAACACAAATGTATAAATGCATTGTGGGTATGTACGTTTCCCAAACACAAATGTATAAATGCATTGTGGGTATGTACGTTTCCCAAACACAAATGTATAAATGCATACACAACTAATAGTTAACATATGGTCAGAACGACCTGCAGAACATCTGTCAGTGAATTTATTACAGCAGATGCAAGCGCTTGGATTTATTACACAGACGTAATGACGTGCAGCCTACTGGAAGATACTCACATTAACTTCCTCCCTTGGTTTGGGGACATCTGTTAAACATTCCTAGAAAGAAACAATAAACAAAGTTAAACTCTGCGCAATATATTATTTATATTTGTGAGTTAGAACACAAACCACTATTTATAAGGTCTAACACACACACACACACACACACACACACAGAGAGACACACACACACAGAGAGAGAGAGAGAGAGAGAGAGAGAGAGAGAGAGAGAGAGACACACACACACACACAGACAGAGAGGCACAGAGAGACACACACACAAAAACACACACACAGAGAGAGAGAGAGAGAGAGAGAGAGAGACAGAGACAGAGACAGAGAGAGAGATTGAAATCAATATTTGTATTGTACAAAATGTCAAAATTAAGCATGTGCAGAATAATTATATAAATAAAATGACACTTAAATATAAATTGACCACATAACTAATAATATATATTTAGTCTGTTCTCATTATATACAATTTACTTGATTCTAATTGGATGATATCACTAAAAACATTAATGTTATAAAATGTCATCACAGAAAATTTGATGTCATTTTTTTTTTTTTTTATGAGTATTTTGAAATATGAATTTAGTTTTCTGCTGTTTATTGAAGGATAATGTTCTCAAATTTGACAACTATGACAAAAAATCCACCAGAAATTAAAAACAATTATCATATACAGGATTTCTATAATTGTTATAAAATGCACTTACAATAGGTCCAGTCATTTTTAGATTCAACTAGCCATGACTGGTGAAGCATTTGCCTGACATGTAAACACTGATAAAATATTTATTTTTAACAAGCAGAACATATTCCCAACTAACTCTGCCAAAAATGTGTAAATCACCATGAAAGTCAAACTTGATCAGTAATAGCTACAGTGAAACCTCTCAAAACTGGACCCTCGGTAAACTGAAATTCCCTCAAAACCGGATGTTTTGTGTGGCCCCCTTTTAAATATCTGTACAGAAGAGAACCTCTCTAAACCGGATACCTTTTAAAAGTGGATGTTTTACTTGGTCCCAAGGGTATCCGGTTCAGAGGAGTTTAACTGTATATACAAAATGTCAACTCAAAATATTGAGTCATTGTAAAACAAATGCCCAGAAAACTACATGTGGAACAGTCAGTCAGACAGACAGAAAGATGGGAGATAAAATCTATAAACAGGGGTATATGCACAAAGAAATAATTACATTGTATAATATGCTCATTATTATTATTATTATACATTAAAGCAAATACCATGCACTCATTAAAAGTAAAGGTTTACCAGTAACCGTTATTAATACATGTATTACTCATAGTTTAATTAACAAGTTGAATACCATCTGTTGAAGAGTGACAGTATGATTGAAATAAGCCCGTTATTAAACTATTTCATGAAACAGACCAATCAAGTCTACTGTCAAGTTTATTTGATATGTGGATAGTTAGCTGGAAAGGTCCCAAGACGTGATCAATACTGAATATTGACGGACTGGACAATTCATCACGGCAGTAACTCTGTTGACAATGGGCTGCTAGGTTTCATGCTGAGAGAAATGATACAGATTTTGACACACCCATCCTAACACTAGAACTCGCATAATCATTGTATAGATTTGCAGCTGATGTGAAATAATACAGTATCGACTGCATGGTCAGATATTGTCAAATAACAATATAAAAAGGACACACCCTTTGAACCCAAGATTGTATTCACACCGTGACATAAAATATTTATGTATCGTTCCTCAATAAACTGTAAGTACCAATTAAACAGTACATGGCATTCTCTGTATATTGGGGTGGGACATAGCCCTGTGGTAAGGCGCTCGCTTGATGCGCAGTTGGTGGGCCCATTGGGCTATTTCTCGTTCCAGCCAGTGCACCACGACTGGTATATCAAAGGCTATACTGTACGTGAGAGGGTGCATATAAAAGATCCCTTGCTACTAATTGAAAATTGTAGCAGGTTTCCTCTCTAAGACTATATGTAAAAATTACCAAATGTTTGACATGTATCCAATAGCAGATGATTAATAAAATGTACTCTAGTGGTGTCGTTAAACAAAATAAACTTGCATGTGTGTGTGTAGGTGTATGTGTGTGTGTGTATGTGTGTGTGTGTATGTGTGTGTGTGTATGTGTGTGTGTGTATATAGGTGTGTGTGTGTTTGTGGGGCAGGGGGCCTGTGTCTATTCCACCTGAGAATTAAAATGTATGTTTATTTTGTCCTACTCTATAAAAACAAAGATAAATATGTGGCTTGTGCTGCCCCCTACTAGAGACTGGCCCTCTCACTACAGACTGTGACCCCACCCACTCCAGATATTGTTCCTACAGGTCTGTTAAAGGTGCAGACTCTAGTTTGGTTAATTGACAGACAGATAACACATTTGGATAAAATTATAATAGAGTGAGACTAAATTCTGTGATGTTTAAATGGGGAAATACTGTCTAAAAAGAGACTATAAGTATGTGCATATTTAAAGTTATGAACATTTTTCATATTAAATTAGCTCTCAATATGAACATAAACCCAATATAAAACAGTGCACTTTAGGTGAAAGATCACTTGATGCGCGGTCAGTCTAGGATTGATCCTCGTTGGTGGGTCCATTGGGCTATTTTTTGTTCCAGCTAGTGCACCATGACTGGTATATCAAAGGCCATGGTATGTGCTATCCTGTCTGTGGGATGATGCATATAAAATATCCCTTGCTACTAATGAAAAAAAAAGTGGCAGGTTTTCTCTCCAAGACTGGACATTAAAATTAACAAATGTTTGACATCCAATGTGCTCTAGTGGTGTTGTTAAACAAAACACACTTTTTGTTTTTGTGTGAACGAAGGGAGTTGACTGAATATCTCTTCTTAAGTCTTTGATAATTTAATACAGTATGAATTAAAAATAAAGTTAAAGTTTGTTTTGTTTAATGACACCACTACAGCACATTGAAAAGTTAAGTTTATTTTGTTTAATTAGAGCACATTAATTTATTAATCATTGGCTATTGGATGTTATTTGACAGTCTTAAGAGAAAACACACTACATTTTCCTATTAGTATCAAGGGATCTTGTATATGCACCATTCCACAGACAGGATTGCACATACCACGACCTTTAATATGCCAGTCACGGTGCACTGGATGGAACAATACAACACACTGATTTATTAATCATCAGCTGTTGGATGTAAAACATTAGGTCATTATGACAGTCTTAGAGAGGAAAGCAGTTAAATTTTTCCATTAGTATCAAGGGATCTTTTATATGCATCATCCCACAGACAGGATAGCACAGACCATGTCCATTGATATATCAGTCACAGTGTACTAGCTGGAACAAGAAATATCCCAATGGGCCCACAGACCCCTCATCAGGTGACTGCTTTACCAATGGACTACATGTGTATGTGTATGTCCTGTCCCTGAATTAAAAATAATTTCACTTCTTGTTGTGTTACAAAAAAAGAACAGTCACTTATACCAGTACTAATAACTGTCTATAGTCCTTCCCACAGGGAATGCCTTTTATTCATACTATGGAATTTACTACAAATTTCTGAGGCGAATGATTTCTGAACTGCACACAAAAATAGTTGAGTTTTTTTTGTTATTTTTAAAACACATTTACTTTTCTTCTTACATCAAACCAAACTGAAACTATTTACAAAAAAAACCCATTATTGTAGGAGGATGGGATGAACTATAGTAATCACGTGTACAATATTTGCCCATAACTGTGTGTAAATGCAGATGATAGTTCCAGTTGAGCTAACACTTTTTGTAATCAAGCAACATGCACAGCTGCTGAGTAAATCACACTCCACAGTCATTGAACAATCTAGGACTCTGTCACTACCATATGTCACACACAAGGCAAACAAAAGCTGAGTAAAATCAATTCTATTATCAAAACAAATAAATTGACTTTAAAACAACACAACCTATAAATAACACATGAACCGATGGGGGGGGGGGGGGGGGGGAATAAAATAAAAAAGACATAAAAACTTGAGTGGCATATCCATGATGACTAACACATTAAGATGTGCTGGATAGAAGAAAAAAAAGATTTAGACAGACTGGCATTAAATAATTTAAAAAATTAGCATTTGTTGAGTTATATTAATATACATACATCTTTGAAGGTTTGCCAAAAAGCATACAATCTAATTATCATAGAATCTAGTACAAATATTTTGATCAGACTGAGTCATCAAAACTATTGCTAATTCATCCTATTCAAAGTAGTTCCAAATTCCAATTGTCTTAAATTTTATATATTTTTACAAAACAATGTTCATTTTGTGAGATATTGCTGAATATCAGATACAAATGCAGATGCAATTAGAAAACATATTACACATCAATACTATGACAGTTATATGTGTTAAACTAAGAAATGAAAAGAACCACCATTGATAATAAAAATTTCTCATCTACTTCTCGGACACAAAAATATACCATAGGTGCAAAGTTGTGAAAGGTATTAAGTTTATCCCCGAGTCACATTCAGCTTCACTAAACAGCAACATACATTTCATAATTTATGACATATGCAGGTGTTACGCCGTATGCACACGTGTCATATTTTAGATGCGTTTAACACTCGAAATGCATCTAAAAATAATTTGTGAAGTTCATCTTTCGTAAATTTGATGCATAATGTTTCACAGCATGTTAACCGATACTTAAAACAGCAGGAAGAGGATATATTGGCATTGTTTGTTTAAAAGATGATACTTGTGACTAGGATGCAAATCGTTATGCTGTGTCATTGCTAGATCTGTATACTGAAGTCATGGTATACCACGGGCGTAGGAAGGTGCCAAAAAGTGTGGGGGCGGGGCCACACACACACACACACACATATATAAATACATGTATAAATGTATAAAAAAAACCCATCTCTGCTCCCACAAAGTGGGGGGCATATGCCCCCTTCCCCCCCTCTCCCTACACCAGTGTATAATACTAGTATAATGTCCTGTTTATAGAACAATGTGTATAAACGATCAGCCGGCATGTATAAAGCTGCAATCAAATTACACTTTAAACCAGCTTAGCTAGCTAAAACACTTCAGTATAAACTGGCATAACTAAAAGAGTTTAAAATGTAAGTGTGAAAGTAAACTGTTTTATAAACAGAATCTGTCACCATTGTGAAGTGTAGATAATGCAATAGAGGGCCGAGGTTTACCAAATAAAGTCTTGTGACATCTGTGTCCAGGCAGATAACCCAGGTAACTATTGATTAATTAATCATCGGCTACTGGTTGTCAAACATTTGGTAATTCTGACACTTAGTCATCAGAGGAAACCCGCTACATTTTTTCTAATGCAGCAAGGGATCTTTCCCATAGACAGAAAAACACATACCATGGCCTTTGTCCAGTTGTTGTGCACTGGTTGGGAGAAAAAACCCAATCAGCTGAATGAATCCACCGAGGTGGTTCGATCCTGCTATGCAAGTACCTCAAGCAGGCACTCAACCAACTGAGCTAAATCCCGCCCATTCCAGGTAACTGATGTACATGCCCAGATCAGTGTGCTTCAACCTAAGATACCACCATTAAAGTTAAAGTTTGTTTCATTTACCGACACTAGTAGAGCACATTGATTTATTAATCATCAGCTATTGGATGTCAAACATTTGGTACTTTTGACGGTCTTAGAGACGAAACCTGCTTCATTTTTCCATTAATAGCAAGGGATCTTTTATATACACTAGCCCATAGACAGGATAGCACATTAACACAGCCTTTGATATGCCAATTATGATGCACTGGTTGGAACGAGAAATAGCCCAAGGGGTCCACCCACAGGGATCGAACCTAAAGTGACTGCACATCAAGCAAGCGCTTTACAAGTGAGCTAAATCCTGCATCACTTCTCACACATATACAATACCAATGTGTCTTTGTGTGTAGAACAAATGCATTAAAGTACATGTAAAAAAAAGCCATACATATTGGGCTCAGTAACACAAACTGTGTATTCAGTTATATAATGTAAATCTTGCAGTAATTTGTCACCATCAAAATTCCACATGCATATCTCCGTAGGTAAATAATTGTGAACAGTTTCAATAGAAAGCACTTCACACTGTATGAAGAATTGATTTCTCCTCAACCCAGGTCTACTAAGCCAGCAGGAAATTGGATTTACACAATCGTACTGATAGAAATACAATAATCATGCCACATAAAAAGATTTAAAATTTTACAAGCTGAATGCACATGTACCTAAACATGCTGATGGCAAATGGTAAAAAAGAAAAGATTGTTTACCAACACCCAAGCATATAATTTAATATATATACATGAGCACGGTAAATGAACACACATGGGTCTAGAGATAGAGAAAAAGAAATAGTCTGTCACCAAAAAGGGTACTTCTTTTAATTAGTTTTTTGTTGGTGTTTTACATTGGCATTTTCTAAATGTCAAGATAGCAGAACTCTTATAAATTATTGCTGGAGCACTTGTTGGACAAATGTATGGAGAAACAGATACACATATGAAGCATTTTAACATGTAACACTGTTAACCCAAATTTTTCTTTGTATAATATTTACAAGGCTATATATGGTGTGGGGGAAGGGGGGGGGGGGGGGCATGGAACTGTACCACAGTACAAAAAATTAAATGAAAACAATTCCTAAAACAAAGCCTTAATGTCCTAAAAACTGTCTACTTGGTAGCTTTTACTATATGTTACACACATAATTCCACATGTATAGTTATGCTTATAAAGTATTCGACAGAAGTTTGAGAAAGTCACTAGACTTCACAGCAACTTTGGCTAGTGCCTTATGAATAACAGTTGATAATTCTCACTAGTCCAGAGGAAAAATTCAATAGCCCGGACCGAGTGCTAGTTTATTTGTCGAACTCTGGCTTATATCTAATTATATATTTCAAGCACAACTATTTGGGCTGCTTGTCCAGCACAGAAGTTCAGTGGTTATAATGAGAGTTGTAAAAAGATATTCAAAATAATGTATTTCAATTTAAAACTAAACTTTAAAACTAAACTTTAAAAAAAAAATCCAATTTGGTTGGAATAATAAAGTCTACTGACACGAATGTATCATGTGACCTCTGTACCTCAAGGGTGTTGTGTTCCTGAGTTAAATTCCACTCCCTTTTTTGAATGCTCTGACAAAAATAACACGCACAGGAGAATAACTATATTTATTTGCATTATATTAAAATGTATCACGTTGTCACTTCCTGGTTACTGGGTTTGCCATTTACATAATAAATCCTGACACACAAAGAATTCTATAACACGAACATATAGCGTGATTCAGTAATGATTGGATATGAGAACATCAAATCCCTATTCACGCTTGAACTCACACTATAAATCTGAAATAATTCATGTTTTGGACAAATCTTTACCATGCCACTATTATCTTTCAATCAGGGCTGATTTATATAGGATTTGACTAATAGTGAGACGATTCATTATACATACTAGGAATTACTATTTTGCATATACTGTAATAGTATGGTCCATGTTTTACATTAATAATATGGAAGGAAGGAAGAAAATTGTTTATTTAACGACACATTCAACACATTTTATTTATGGTTATATGGTATCAGACATATGGTTAAGGACCACACAGATATTGAGGCCGGAAACCCACTGTCGCCACTTCATGGACTACACTTTTTGATTAGCAGCAAGGGATCTTTTACATACACCATCCCAAAGACAGGATAACACATACCATGGCCTTTGATGTACCAGTCGTGGTGTACTTGCTGGTTAATAATATGGAAACATTCACTAACAGCTGATAACTAAGAAAAGAAAAGGACCAAAATAAAATAAATCTGCTTGAAATGTTGTGGTGCTATTGGCAGCAAATAATAAAAATAATAATTTGTAGATGTTTATAGGGGTCCTTAGTCAACATAAGATAATATTTAGTAATTATTGTGCAATCAGACAGTGCATAAAAAACCCAAATTAAAGGGACACGCCCTAGTTACGGCTAGTTGTTAACCATTACGGCGTTGTTTTTCGCTATTAAACCCATTTTTTCACAAATAAAATTGCACTTTACTTACATTTTATTATTTAGAATACACATTTCCATTCACCTGAAGTGCTTTTTGGTAATCCTGGTAATCCTGATGTTTGTAAAACCACGAAATGCATTTTTTGTATTTCTTAACAACAGGCGTGCACTCGAGAAAAAAACGTTAAGCAAGCGAGGTCCAATCTATTTTTCGAGCGAATCTTCCTGTGTAAACGTCACAGACGTTGGTATACCACGTGACCGTTATCATTTTTGGTTCAGTTTGTTTTCTCATGCACGGTTCGCGCAATCAACATCCGATTTGTTGTCGTTTGCTTGTTGTTCATTTGTGAGATTTTTCTTCACAGTTCGTGGACATTTTCAGTAATTATAAAGTTCAGACAAGTAAGTGTCTCAATACAAAACGTTACAAACCCTTAAAACCAATAATTTTGCTAAGTCTTACGATATCTGGAGAGGGGATACAACCAGGACAGAATGGTTGGAACATGTCCAGGAGAGGTGAAAAGAACGCACCCCAAGTCTGTGCGCACTCTATGAAATTTGTCGTGACGTAGGCATTGTTGTGCTTCGAGCGACATCTACCGGTGACATCAGAATACTAACTTTCAAAATTATTTCAAGCAATTGGGACATGGGGATTCCCATGGTATTTATCGATATAAAACCTGCTTTTTCACTCCATTTGATAAAAACGTGATCTAAGTGTGTTACAGGTTTGTAGATTAACCAAATTATAATTTATTTTCGCTGGATGGAACTAGGGTGTGCGGCTTTAATAAAATAAAATAATTTTTTAAAATATGTTTTATATGTCTTTATGCAAGATTTTAGCAAGATTCTCCCCTCCCCTAATCCTAACAGTCATGACTGGCATATCAAATGTCATAGTATGTGTTATCCTGTCTATGAAAAAGTACATATAAAAGAATCCTTACGGCTAATACAAAAAGGTAGGTGGTTTTTTCTGAAGCAAACGCTTGACATCCAATAGCTGATTATTAATTAATCAATGTACTCTAGTGGTCATTAAACACCCCACCCCCACTTCTGCTACATGTATGTATGCAATATTAAAAAAACATCAAACAAATTATATAACTGTAAAAAAAGTTAATTTTGCTAGTTCCTTAAATTGCTGGTTAAGGGCCATTTTCCATGTGCAAAATGCTGAAAAATCATGTGCATAAAAAAATTAACTGTTTATAGTAGCTGATCCCACACCATTTACCCCCCCCCCCCCCCCCCCCCCCCAAATACACATGGAAATAGCCCCAATACAGTTTTAATGTGTCTTTTAAGAACATAAAAATGTCAGGCAACAAAGATAACAAGTGAAATGTGGATAGCAATAAACAGAAAATGTAGTTATTAGCAAACAATACATGACATTAAGGTAGCTGAAGTGGATTTCTTCTCCCATTCTGAGACAAAGAGTTACAATTACCATATGGTTGACACCTTGCAGGCCTGTACGTGGAGGGGGGTGGGGGACAGGGTGCAATGGGTGTGTACACCCCCAAATTATCTAAAGTCCACATCTGTATCAAATTAAACAATGTTATGTAAAGGGTTTTTTGTTGTTGTGGGGGTGTTTTTTTTGTTTGGGGGGGGGGGGGGTGTGTTTGCTATTGTTGATCCCTTCATGAGATATTTGCACACACTCCATTGAAAATTCTGCTTATAGCTGTCTTATACTGCATGTAGTAGCCATGATTTAGAAATGTGCTGAGGTGTCAATGTTCCCTTCTTGTAACAAATTACACAAATATTGGACCTAAGAGAGATGAAATTTAGTAATAATCAAGATGGGAAGGGAGTTATCGCCTGAGGTGTTTGCATCGTAGGATCGAATTACCTCAATTGATTCATTCTGTGATTGGGTTTTTCCCCCATCCCAACCAGTGCACCATGACTGGTATATCAAAGGCTGTGGTATGTGCTGTCCTGTTTGTGGGAAAGTGCATATAAAAGATCCCTTGCAGGGACATAGCGTGATCTGGCCTGGGGTGGGTGTGTGTGTTTTTCAAATATGAACCAAGTGAACCCTTTTTCTATTTTGTTTTTGCACCACTAGAAACTCCATATGTATAAACCTGTATGTTTTAGCTCTGAAAGTGGACCATTTCCTTCAGTGGGGGGGTGGGGGTGGGGGTGTGTTCATCTGAACACCCCCCCCCCCCAGTCTACACCCCTAACAAATGTTTGACATCCAATAGCTGATAATAATAAATCAATGTGCTCTAATGGTGTCTTTAAACAAAACAAACTAACCTTTCACAGTGGAAGGGGAACAAAGAACAATCTCCTTTAACAGAATCACTGATTAACAAAAAAATAAATTACTATTTCAATTACTGCTATATGCCTGCTATTATTAAAGGCCTTGATGTGTGATTATTCTAACTGTCTCACACAACTCCCTTGTTTGAAAGTTTACACTTAATCAGTATTCTCTGTACATGGCAGACATCATAAAACAAATACATCTCAGGTATAGTCACTGACCTGCCTACTATCATAACTAACATATTACTCTGCTGACCTAATATTCAGACTGGTATAATTTTCAAGACCATTTGAATTCATATCCACTTTGCTGTTGACAGAGCTTTTGAAGAAAGAGTATTAATGTATTTGGTTAAACAAACCTTTTCAATAAACAGTTTTGATTAACGCTTGATAAAAAAATTATTGACCAAAGCAAATACGTTCTTTATCAACACAGGGAGCTGAACAAATAAAGTGAAAATATTCTTCTTAAAGATATACTGTTACTGGTATTTCTATAAGCAATACAGATAACAGTCCTAGTTCTGGAAATCCTAAACATAAAATGATTTTAATAAGTAAGAAGAAAGTGTATTTTTGTTATTATATACATAGTCCAAGAGATATGGAAGAACATAAACATCCTTAAATACCCAAGTGAAAGATACCATGATAACTTAATACATCTACTTGTAAGTCAGGCATCAGACCTACACGTAATGTCCGCGAGTCTGCACTGGGATATCAACTATAACTCCAGAACCTGCTGTCTAAATTGTAGTTAAAGAATCACTACAAGTCAGAATTACCAAATGTTTGACATCCAATAGCCAATAATTAATTAATCAATGTGCTCCAGTGGTATCGTTAAACAAAACAAACAAACTTAAAGAATATAAAAACTATAACACAATTAGTAAATTAATCATTGGCTATTTGGTAATTTTGACAAAGTCTCCACAGCAAACCAGCTACATTTTCTGTTAGCATTATATGTACTTTTCCCATTGACAGGACAGCACATACCAAGGCATTTGATACACCAGTTGTGGGTACTGGTTAGAAGAGCAATAAACACAATGGGCCCACTGAGGGGGTTTGATTCTAAGGCGAGCACTCCAAGAAAAAAAAGACCCACTGCTTGCTAAATAAATGCTTTCTTGAATTGGCACCCATAAACAAAGGCACCTCCACACATTTTCATGTGGTGACTGCAGGTTTCTTATCACATTTATTACATACAAATGTCGCCATATTAAGATACCTATAACATATAGGCTGTGTGCAATAAATGCTGAATAAACAATATTTGCTGAGGTGTTGATAAACAAACATTCATTCATTTATTCCTTCCTTCCTTCCTTTCTTTCTTTCTTTTCTTTCTACGGATCTGGAAACCAGTATGAGATTTCACGATATTATGAAAACATATTTCAATTACTAAACCATTTATCAGCTTTCAAGACAGAATGAAAATATGTTAGCTCATATCTTTATACATGTTTTTAAGTAATATCAAGCAAACTGCTATAATTCTGTTATGTAAAAACAACAAAACTGTGTCTTGAACCAGTGGGAAAGTAGCCAAGTTCTGTGTTAAACCTGTAGACAAAAACTCAGTCAGGTGGGGTAACAGTGGTAATGCAGATGTGCAGTCAACATTCCATGACTAATTCTCTTTGCTGTTGTAATCCAGATCCACAGACCTGTGGTGTTATCTACAGCCTATTTGGACCTTGGTGAGCTGGGAGAGGTACACCTAACCTGCTGTGCAGGGGACAGGTGACTGATAAATCAGCAATCTTTCCCAGTCATTTCAATCACTTCAGATCCACAGATCTGTGGTGTTATCTACAGCCTATTTGGACCTTGGTGAGCTGGGAGAGGTACACCTAACCTGCTGTGCAGGGGACAGGTGACTGATAAATCAGCAATCTTTCCCAGTCATTTCAATCACTTCAGATCCACAGATCTGTGGTGTTATCTACAGCCTATTTGGACCTTGGTGAGCTGGGAGAGGTACACCTAACCTGCTGTGCAGGGGACAGGTGACTGATAAATCAGCAATCTTTCCCCGTCATTTCAATCACTTCAGATCCACAGATCTGTGGTGTTATCTACAGCCTATTTGGACCTTGGTGAGCTGGGAGAGGTACACCTAACCTGCTGTGCAGGGGACAGGTGACTGATAAATCAGCAATCTTTCCCAGTCATTTCAATCACTTCAGATCCACAGATCTGTGGTGTTATCTACAGCCTATTTGGACCTTGGTGAGCTGGGAGAGGTACACCTAACCTGCTGTGCAGGGGACAGGTGACTGATAAATCAGCAATCTTTCCCAGTCATTTCAATCACTTCAGATCCACAGATCTGTGGTGTTATCTACAGCCTATTTGGACCTTGGTGAGCTGGGAGAGGTACACCTAACCTGCTGTGCAGGGGACAGGTGACTGATAAATCAGCAATCTTTCCCAGTCATTTCAATCACTTCAGATCCACAGATCTGTGGTGTTATCTACAGCCTATTTGGACCTTGGTGAGCTGGGAGAGGTACACCTAACCTGCTGTGCAGGGGACAGGTGACTGATAAATCAGCAATCTTTCCCAGTCATTTCAATCACTTCAGATCCACAGATCTGTGGTGTTATCTACAGCCTATTTGGACCTTGGTGAGCTGGGAGAGGTACACCTAACCTGCTGTGCAGGGGACAGGTGACTGATAAATCAGCAATCTTTCCCAGTCATTTCAATCACTTCAGATCCACAGATCTGTGGTGTTATCTACAGCCTATTTGGACCTTGGTGAGCTGGGAGAGGTACACCTAACCTGCTGTGCAGGGGACAGGTGACTGATAAATCAGCAATCTTTCCCCGTCATTTCAATCACTTCAGATCCACAGATCTGTGGTGTTATCTACAGCCTATTTGGACCTTGGTGAGCTGGGAGAGGTACACCTAACCTGCTGTGCAGGGGACAGGTGACTGATAAATCAGCAATCTTTCCCCGTCATTTCAATCACTTCAGATCCACAGATAATCATTTTAACACATCAAACATCCGTAATTTGCATGACATGCCAAAATAAATACTACTGATAACACAGACTTTACTCAAGAAATATAATTCAGTACTTAATTAATTTCACCACTATGAGTCACTTAGATATTCTGTGATCAAATCAGAACTTTGTGAGTATCTTGCACCATGATGGGAATATATTGTACTATGATAAAAAAAAAACTAAATCTTTGTAAAAATCATAGCTGCACAGGTATGATACAATCCAAGAAGGACCTAGGGGGTAATTTTTAACAAAGCCAAATGAAAAAGGAACAAACCTAAAACAGTGATTTTTTTTATGATTTTTTTTTAACGACACTACTAGAGCACATTGATTTATTAATCATTGGCTATTGCATGTCAAACATTTGGCAATTTTTATATATAGACTTAAAGAAGAAACCTGCAACATTTTTCCATTATTAGCAAGGGATTTTTTACATCAGGATAGCACATACTGATATACCTGTTGTGGTGAACTGGCTGGATCAAGAAATAGCCCAATGGGCTCAATAATGGGGATTGATCCTAGACAGATTGCACACCAAGAGAGCTTCACCACTGGGCTTACATTCCTCCCCTAAAACAGTGATCATGTCAGATGTTTGCCAAAGCCTATTAAAAACTCATTTTATTTTGAACAAAATATTTTTGACAAACACAGACAAGGTTACAAAGATGGTCCTCAAAGCAACTTGTGTACAAACAGGATTATGCATGGTTTTTAAAAAATCTTTTCAAAATCAGCTGAAAATTATGAAACCAACCATATGTAAAGGTTTTTTCAAGATTAGACAAAAAACACATTAAAATGTTTGCTTTTCATATGCTAATATTTGCAGTGACTTTAGTTCACTACTTTTCTTATAAACCACATTGGCTTAGGATCAATCAATTTTTGAAGATTTGATGTAAACCACAAACAGTGGCTGTATGAAGCAATGTGAGTGTCACGCACATACATTTATATATAAATATAAGCAACATGGAACTTACCATTGCATATTGTCTTCTTTCTTCATCTGTATCATAATTTAAAATATCTTCTACATCTAACTTGCACGTATGATCATCTTCATATTCCTGCAATAATAAAAACAAATGACCTGATAAACATTTTATTTGGTCAGTAGTATGCTGTTAAGTCCATGCTTTTATGTATGTGTTTGTGGCACAACTTGTGTTTTAACAGATTCATGGAATAACCAAGATTCACCAAAGCAGCACACAAGTCCTTTAATAGTGCAGTGAGCTGACAGTACTACACTGTGTATAAAACCTGTCCAAACAAAGAATGAAGACATACTCAGTCCCAAAAGTTCCTGCATCTACTGCTATGAATACGACCTACATGTAGTGGTACACACGTACATGCATGTGATGCAATTATCTAATATCAAGATAAAACAGCTGGCATTTAAATATTCATTTAGCTATTGTTAATATTAACTGCAGTGGTTAATTGCCTACATCTTTCAACCTAACCCAGCCTCCAGATGATGGCAGATGTCCTGCTCCCCCACATAATATAGCTTTAGCTACACTTAATGTAACTACACATTTTAGATACAATAAACAATTTAAGCAGCTTTTCACACAGCTTATTGTTGCTCAGTGGCGTAGGAAGTGGGGGGGGGGGGGGGGGGGGGGGCAAGATATTTAGATATTTTGCCTTTATATTTGCTTTATAAGAGTGTAAAAGTGTGTAAATATAAAAGTGTGCCCCACCCACTTTTTGACACCTTCCTATGCCAGTGTAATGCTAGTTATTTAAAAAATACTGATGTCTAAATATATATAACAAAAAGAAGGATTAATAGTCACAGAATGGAAGCAGCCATGGAGAAATGAAGAATTGGTAAACTGAAGCCCGCGACACTACTTGCAGCCAAGCAAAACCCAAATCTATCTCACAAATGTTATCTCTTTATTCACATCAGCCTTCAACAAATGTTCTTTTAAGAACTTGCTCTCCCATTACAACTCACAATGAATTACCACATGATGTCATATACACAAAGACTCTAAATTTAAACATCTATGCATGAAGATCAAGATTAGTGATTTCACATATTATTCATAGCAAGTTGCTCTTTCATTGCTTTATCCACAATACAGTAAACGGAAATGTCAAAAGCAAAAGGTCAATATATTAAAGAACTACAATAAAGAACCAATCACATGTAACTGCAGGTTCTTGCACCATGTGCCACCATGCTTTGATTATAAACAAAAATATAGGTCACAAACAATTCACTGCAGGAATCAGACAACTGGCACACTACAAAGATCGGTCAACCAGAAATATAAAATGTTTGATAAATAGCAGCTACATGAAAGATAAAAAGATTAAATAGTGTCAGTGTAAAATAACCCGCTTTGTTGGTTATAAGTTCTGTGTACATGTATATCAAGACCATGCTATAGTGAAACCTGTGTAAACCGGACACTGAACAAACCAGAATCCGGTCAAAACTGGTCTAGGTCCCCAGCATGATCTGGTTCAGACATGTTTTACTGCATATGATAATTTGTCTCTGTGATAAAACTGCAAATAATAAACCCCTTGCTACTGTTTGGAAATTAATGTTTCAGAACTGATTTTTTTTTGGGGGGGGGGGGGGGGGAAGAGGAGAGACAGTAGCACAGTGACCATAATTATTATATTAATTTTTATGCCAGATGTATCTGCCACATTTTGTTTTCCGGTACATACTTTGTTAGAGTGTGATCTAGTTCAGTCATTAGAGCGCTCGGCTGAGATGCATGGGTCATAGGATTGAATCCATCTATTAATGGGGTTTGCCGGTCTCAAACAGTGCTCCACGACTGACATATCAAAGGCTATAGTATATGCTGTCTTTTCTACAAAAGTGGATACAAAAGATTCCTTACTACTAATGGAAAAATGTATCTGGTTTCCTTTAAAACTAAACCAGGGGCCTAATTCACAATGGTCTCTTAGACTCTGCTAGAAAAAAAAAGCATCCTCTTTGCAAGTCTTTTAGCATTGCACTGTGAGATAGCAAAGTTATGAGAGCTTAGTGAACTAAGAACTATAAAATGTAAATCCAATAGCCGATGATTAAGAAATCAATGTGCTCTAGTGGCATCATTAAACAAAAACAAACTTAACATTATTAAAGCAGTGTTCAGTTAGTAGTCTATTACTTGAAACACACAGACTCGACATGCTTGAAAATAAGAGAGTGCAAGTAAACAGTGGGTGTTGCCATTTCTTCTTCTCCAAGAAGCAATGCCATTTAACTTTAAGTTTATGCACCTTGAACCCAATTGTGTACTTGATGTTTCCACAAACAGCTGAACTAAGCTGTGACCCAAGTCACATTTGGAAGCCATTTCTCATGTGTGTCTGAATCCACACATCCCATGAGATACAAATTACCAACACTGACATGTGACCATGTTCTTACCCAACTACATGTTATATATTAACTGACAAATCCCAAGAGATTATTGTTCATAAGAAAACATATCCAACATTTTCGCCATAGTTAACCATTATAAACTCAATATAAAAAGCAGTGGTATTAGCTAATTATATTTTTTAAAATTCATTACTAAATTTCACTTTCTACAGTTTGAATCACAATTTTGGTGTGGTGTCAACTTGTACTAACTTTGATGACAAGTAAATTATGAAAATAAATAATTTAAAGGTATAAAATAATTTTTTATTGATAAATGGTGAACAATTTTTTTTTTTTACTACAGCCTCACTGAGGCAGTTTAGAATTCAAAATTGGTGCAGATAAAATGAGTACAAATAAAGCAAAATAAGAAATGTCTACAATCTGAAACAACTACCTCCCCAAAAATGCCAAAATACACTCATGAAAAGCCTTTTCCCATGTAACTATTGAAAATGTAAGACTACCAAAAGCAGTTTTCTTAAGAACGTGTGATAAAACATAAAAATTAAACCTTATTTGTACTGCCAGACCTCTAACCCTTTATAAGACCAAGCATGGGGTCTTGTTATCAGACTGCGGAAGCCAGTAATTACACTTTGATACCATAAATCAACCAGTTTGCTTAGTACAACAATGGATTTATTACACATACAATCAGTCCAGTTTCAGGCCCAAGACCTAACAGTACTTCTGTCACTATAAAAAGTGGACACATGCTGTAATGTTATTGGAAAATTATTCTTGTTCAACAGCAGGGTAGTTAAAAATATATTACTTTTATGGTTGTAAATAGGACAGATATACCACCCATCTGTATTCTTATGGCTCATCATCATCAGGTCTGGCTGCAACACAAGGTGGTGGAAAGTTAAAATTTGTTTTGTTTAACGACACCACTAGAGCACATTGATGTCAAACACTTGGTAATTCTGACATTTAGTCACACAGAGAAAACCTGTTACATTTTCTATTAGTAGCAATGAATCTTTTATATGCACCATTCCACAGACAGGATAGCACATATCATAGCCTTTGATATACCAGCCATGGTGCACTGCCTGGAATGAGAAATAGCCTAGACCGACAGCGCATCAAGCAAGCACTTTACCACTTTGAATATGCACATGTACAAAGTGGACATGCTTGACAACAACTTCATCTGATACAGGCAAGGTTTCTGCCAAAGGGTACAGAGGATAACATTATGTACTCTAAAACCTTGGAAATAAATGGATTTTTTGTTTTAATTTTTAGATGGATCACAGCAAAAGAACTGCTGTTTACATTTTGTTAAAGGGCATGAAATGCAGTGTCCAATTTCAAAACACTTCTAATTCATAATCACCTAGTAGGGGCACCTGTGGTCTGTTTTGTTTTTATTATGTACCCTCAAATTATTTTCTAGCAAAAAGCCGACAGGCAAACCAAACCTAGAAATACTAGAATTTTTTTTTTTTTACAAGATATTATTAGCAACTACTAAAGTAATATTATGTACATGTGTCAATTTATGTTATTAACAGATTAGAATACTGACACTTTTTTCTCTATTGTGTTAAATGTGGAGGCTTTAAAATTAAAGTAAACATTAGAAGTACATTTGAGGTTTAAAGATCAAGAATGTATTATATATAAAAGACCAGATTCAACAAATCTCTACCAAAACATTGAAAATTATCAGCTCTAGGAAGCAATTTTTAGAATTTGCTACTTTTATATTGTATTTTAACATTAAACACCTCATGTCTAACACAGTGAAGTAGAAAGTTGCCTTCTTTATCAATTTATATTTGATATTCAAGTGACTGCATCAGTGGAACTAACAAAACTACAATTTCACTTTTCTGTTCTCTGAATCTTGAGAGAAAATGAAACTATCTGGTAAAACGATCAGTGTTGGCTCTATCACTGTAACCACATGCAAGCTTGAATCCTCCGTGGAACCTTAGCTTTGTAGTCACATATCAAGGTCAGAAGGGTACACACCAACATCTAATCGTGCTGCAATGTCAATCACTGCAAACACTAACAGCATGACTTATCTTCCTGCAAGATAAACACTAGATAACAGCCATGTTAACCAATAAATAGGAAAAAGTATTCGAGTTATCATTCTAGTTTCTACACCAACTAGGCTATATACATTGTTGCTGGATTTAGTGGTTTACAAGTAATTCCAAATTTAATGCACTGAGACAGCCATCTTTATTTATTATGCTGCCATATTTGAGTTAATATGTATAAATGTTGTTCACACAAGTGAAAGAAATAGATAAACTTGTGGATAAGATAAAGATAAAAGATAAAAACTTTATTGCATATAGATATTCCACATACGGAACTGGATGCAAAACATATGCACAAACAAGACACAAACAAACATCATACTATTCTAATCACTATATAAGGACTAATTATGGGCAATACATGTATAATCATGAACAAGTTTGCATACTGCACCAGTGCAGGCTGGATTTTGGTTTTGCATAATAAATATAAATTTATGGATGTAAGAACTAGAATGGTTTTAAATGTCAGTTTTCTAAAAATTTAATAACATCACATATTTGTCTTAACGGCACTCAACACATTTTTAATTATAGCTATTTGGTGATTGATCCTATGACTCATTACACCTCAAGTGAGCTTTCTGCTACAAATCTCATAACCATAAAATGTATAATGGAAGACAGAAACAATGTCTCAACCATTAAAAAAAAAATAATAATAATTTCCTTTTCACTTCCAAGATCAAATAACACAGTGAAATAACATACATTATCATGGTTTCTGCCAGAGGGTACAGAGGATAAAATTATGTACCCTCAAATCTTGTAAATTAATGGATATATTTAGTAAAAGAACTGCTGTTTAAAATTCTTCAAACCAGATGAAAACCAGCCATCAATTTCAAAACATTTCAAACCCATAACCACTTAGTAGATGCACTTACAGTCTGTTTTATTTTTATTAGGTACCTCAAATTATTTTCTAGCAGAAAGCCTGATGATGTGAACCACACACATTCACGACTCTCAGCCTTTAATCCAATCACATTTTGTTTGTACCATGTGACCCTCCAGCAATTGGTTTATTGAATTTTCCATAATATAATCTACTGGGCACCTATTTTTAAGATAAGGCAACTAATGTAATACCTGTATAACAGAAATCTTAAATGTGAGAAAATATTGTTGTTCTTTTCTTAATACTTCTGGGGATTACTTTACAACAATTAACCTTGATTTTTGTATTCAATTAAAAGTTCAAGCATGCTATCCTGGACACAACCATATGTGTATGGGCTATCTGTCCAAGTTAAGAGGATTAATGGTTAGTTGTTAGTGGTTAGTGAGCAAGTGGTAGGTGTATAGTGGCCTTATACAACACCACTGAGAAACTAAAACATGCTCTGGGTGGGAGCCAGCCTACTGCAGCACAGGCACTGTCTTTCAAAAAATAAATCTTTTTTTTTTTTATGTGTGTGGGTTTTTTTAACAGAAAAATACAAACACTTTTGGCTGGTCACACACCCACAGATTTTTTTTTTTTTTAAATCTTTTGATTTTTAAAACAACAACGTTTGCAAAATAACTAAGACTACACAGGACTGTCTGCATCTGTTGAACAAGTAATTAAAGAAAACCGTTTCTAATGGACAAAGACAACATGATACAATGATCCACTTGATGAGAGCCCAGGTTAGGATAATCGACAGGACAAAGGAAAAGGTTAAAAAAAACCCACTATGAATGGTCTGTCAGGCAGACACAGTAACGTCTGTCTCCAGTACGGGTGATTATCGGAGTCTTCTGGACAACCACAAATATATACTCAGAGGGTCTGCATCATTCAATATTGTTCAAGTGCTGGTCACTCAACAAATGTATCATTTCTTGAGACATTACAAGCCTTAAGAGTCACTCCACAAATGTTTCATTTCTTGAGAAATTTACAAGCCTTAAAAAAAAGTATTGACAAAATCAATACAATTATTTGGGTAAAATGGGTATTGTCTGAAATACACCTTTAACTTATACTTGTAGATAATTAGGCTTGTCACTTGATACATTTCATGGACTATGTGATATCTGCAACTGTATACAACATATTCTGACACCATTGGATTAATGTGCCTGGGCCCCGTTCCACGAAGCAATCAAAGCCTTAAGATCACCTTAAGTCCATAACTACCTTATGCATTTAAGGTGATCTTAGAGCTAAAGTTGCTTCGTGGAATGTGTCCCTAGTCATTTTTCTTGTGAGGTACTTAACTCAGATAAATACTTTGGAAAAACACTTTGCAATGTTAACCAGTTCATACAGTTATGATATTTGACAATGACACTTTAAAAAAAAAATCAAACACCTAGACAGTAATTCTAAAAAATATTACTTGCAGGGCTCACGCGACCTGACGAAGTGAGCCCAATCTTCGCTCTGACCAGCCTGACTTTGCCGTGCCAGTTACTGTAACTTACGTGTAAGGCGAAATCTGTGTCGCCTTTTTAAAAGTGTCATAACTTGCAATGTACACAATCACGGATGAATGGTGAAGAACTTGAGGAACACCTATTCATAGATAATAATTAAGTGTGAAGTGTCTGAGAGTTTGAAGAGAGACTGGCGCCACAAAATCATGCGACAGGCTTACAGATAGATGGTCTAGCTCAGACAACACCCGTGTCTGGCACTAATAGTTGGCCTAAAGGTGCTCCTGACTGTTGAAAGGTATTGTCAAGCGAATGTGCTGGAAATTGTACAAGGGTGGGGATTTAGACTATGCGAAGTGATTTTTTTCTAGGGAGTTTGGGTCATGTTCCACTGGAAAATACATTTAATTTTTTTTTATTTTGGAGCAGCAGACTTCGACGTGAAAAAAATGTGGGGAGTAATTAACTAGTTTTATGTAGACTTTGTCATAATTAATAAATTCAACATACAAAACAGAAATTATAAAATAATACAGGCAAACATGTCCTAGCACATTTTTAATGTAGATGCACTCGTAATAAGCTGCCACCTGTCCTACACACCCAGCGGCCACATAATATAAACTGGATCCCCAAGTCGCTAAAGTACCCATGTTAAAGGGACATTCCTGAGTTTGCTGCATTGTAAGATGTTTCCGACTAATAAAATATTTCTACGATTAAACTTACATATTAAATGCATTTTCTTGTTTAGAATATCAGTGTCTGTATATTCAATGTGTTTCTGGTCATCTCAATATTTGTAAGAAGCCCAAACTGGATTTTGTCTTCAAATAATTTTGTATATATATATTTGATATGTAATTACAATCATTAAACAGTCTCTATAAGTCGATAACATCTTAAAAATTGCAGCAAACTCAGGAATGTCTCTTTAAGAGGTCACTGTAAATTCTATATTTCATTTATTTATTTTATTTTTTAAACAGTGACAAGGTGCAGCAAATAAACAATTTTCACACTTTCACGGATACTAGTACCCATTCAGTCTAACAACTCCACACTATCAGTTAAGAAACTGTTGCTGTGGAATGCATTTAACTGCCTCTGGGTAATCTAAGCTTGACCATGGTAGATTAATCAACTTGGACAATACTCTGCGTGGTGAAGTTATTAAATTAAATGAGAAGACAAACTTGCGAGAGAATGAATTCTAAACAGTTAAATTAGTGCTTTTCAATTACATTTCATTATTTCTAAAGAAGGCGACATGTGGAAAGATGATAAATTTAAAATACAGATTGTAAAAGTTGCACCTGCGTATTTTATTTTTTGTATTAAAAAAACATTCAAGTCTCCCTGCTGTTAAAAACTTCACCCTATCTAAAGTTTGAGAGAGAAGTGACTTTGCTCTATGATTTTGACCTTGCCTGACTTGTGACATGCTTTTAATAATAATTTCAAGAAGATAACTGCTATTATTACATAACCTGTCACTGGCTACTCTACAACTAGAATAATAAATGAACCACATGTTCCAATTACATTATGTTAAGACATGTCAGAGGCCAGGTCCGGGATGGGAGTGCCTGAACCTCTTTTGGATATGGGAATGTAAAAAGAGTTCCCTGTTTTCCCTGACATTTTCAACAATGACATGCTGGGATTGTTTTGTATTTTTCCATGACAGTGGATATTTTTTGAGTGAAATCGATACACCTTGCAAGGAATAAGGTTCTCTTTGATTATGACACACCCCCATATGATTACCTTTCATTATGGAGCCACACAAATACTGTATCATGATGATTACACAAGTTGTGATTCCACCCATCGGTTATACTACAGAAAACAGGTTTAACTGTTTGTTGCCTCATCATGCTTATGGTATACTTCCTGCAAATGTCTTGCCCCACCCAGTCAACCAATTTTTTTACTCTTTACAACTGAGGGGCAGGACGTAGCCCAGTGGTAAAGCGTTCGCTTGATTTGCGATCGGTCTGGGATCGATCCCTGTCGGTGGGCCCATTGGACTATTTCTCGCTCCAGCCAGTGCACCACGACTGGTATATCAAAGGCTGTGGTATGTGTTATCCTGTCTGTGGGATGGTGCATATAAAAGATCCATTGCTGCTAATCGAAAAGAGTAATCCATGAAGTGGCGACAGCAGGTTTCCTCTCCCAATATCTGTGTGGTCCGTAACCATATGTCCCACACCATATAACCGTAAATAAAATGTGTTGAGTGTATTTTTAAATAAAACATTTCCTTTACAACTGAAAGATCAACAATGTTTTTGTTCAAGTTTTATTCCCTTGTTAAGCATTATACAATACCTGTCCATCTAGGCCCATATATATTTATAACACATCTCATAATTTAATCTCATTTTCACAGGTTTAAAACACCATTCAGACTGAATAGGCACAGATTGAATAGGGCACAGTTTGTGCCTGTTGCAATATCAAATTGTGGTGCTATTTGGTGTGGATCTATTGAATAAGCTTTTAGCTAGTAAAGCGTGTGTGCACAAAGTGAAAGTTGTAATAAATCAGTAACAGACACGAGCGTGTCCCTATTTTTTAAATGGAGTTTTACCATGTAATGTCTATTGAAAATACATACATGTAAAAAGATCAGGGTCGTAGCTAGCGGGGGCAAGAAAAAGAATTCCTGGAAAATATTATAGAAACTTAAAGAAAATTCTCTTCTTACCTTGAATATTATGGTTTTCCCCCAGGTTTTATCACATTAAATATATTACATATACATATACAAATAAAACAATCTCAAGTACAAATGTAGTGTGTGAGTGTCAGTGTGTGTTGATGTGTGTGTGTCTGTGTGTATGTGACGTGTGTGTCTGTGTGTGTCATTGTGTGTTGATGTGTGTGTGTGTGTGTCTGTATGTATGTGACGTGTGTGTGTGTGTGTCTGTGTGTGACTTGTGTATGTGTGTGTGTATGGGGTGTGTGATAAGTAAGCACGCATGTATTCATATATATATATATATATATATACATTGGCTCTGATAAAAATAAGCAAAATTTGGATTAAAAAATTTAAAAAACAAATACACTGTTTTATATTTTGAAAATTGAAAAATCAATGTACGGTACAGTTCATATATACATGTACATTTTAAACAGATGGCTTTAACAGCCCAAAAGGCAACACCCAGTGTTCTGTGTAATATTTTCTAAATATTTATGAACTGAGCCTTCCTATAGCATACACCTGTTTGCAAACCTTTTCATAATACTAATATTTATCTGTCGAGTCTGCTAATTAATGCCATGGTTTTTATAATGTTTATATATAAAATATTTTTTAGCAGATGTAGCAGATATTTTTGAATGCATAAAAGACTGTTTACTATCAAGTTGTGATTCTTGCACATTGGTGAATGAGTAAAGCAAAATGCACCTGACAAAAAAACTGTGATCATTATTTTATCATTTACAGGTACAGATTGTCTAAAATAAATAAATGTATTCCACAATATGTTGAAAGTAAAGAAAATGTTCGTAAGATTAGCCAGGATTAGAACCAATAATTATAGTCACATAAAAATATTTTATACTACAGTGAAACTCCTCTGAACCGGACACTCTCAGGACCAAGTAAAAAGTCAGTTTTTAAGAGGTATCTGGTTTAGAAAGGTTCTCTCCTGCACAGATATTTAAAAAGGGGCCATGAAACACGTCCGGTTTTGAGGGAATTTCGATTTACAGAGGATCCGGTTTTGAGAGGTTTCACTGTACATATTAATTAATACTATTAATATTATGTACATTTATTACATACATTTTTATATTATAAGGGATTAAAACAAAAGTATATTAACAGAAACCAACCCTACCCCCACCCCCACCCAAAAAAAAAAACCCGACTAAAACACACGCCCACACACAAACACCACTTTATAATTTATTGTTGTAATGACTTTGATAACAATTATCTATCTACTGGAAAAAATGTTAAGGAGGGAGTCCACAAGAAGATTTTTTCTGTAACCAGGTTTCATATGTAACGGAACTATGGTTATTATAGGTTGTTGACAAAAAGAGGAGGTTCTCGGCAACTGGGGATTATGTAGACTCATCGTGGCTATTAGTGGACTTAAAGAAACACGGATGATAGTGTCTCCAACCGTGGCTTCACAACATCACAATGGTGTTAGGCTACAAACTGGCCACCACCCTCTCTGTGTGTTAATGGCTATAATCAGGTGAGCAAACACAAGTGACCAGTACAAGTCTTCACCTTTCCCTTTGTCCACCGGCCATACCTCAGGGCTGAACATTCACGAAATTAGTAATTTGTTTCATTTGTAAGGTATGCTATTGTTGAGAACTGCTGTGACTCTTTACAGGATGCTCATTTACCTGCTACACAGATCTGTAAATTATTCATTTTTATGTTTCGGACAAAGAAAAGAAAATTTTGTTTATCGACACAATTGTGTTGCAGGAAGATATTTTACATGTTGTCAGACAGCAAAAGATGATTTTTTTTTAAAGGGACAGACCCTAGTTTTTAAACACTAAGGCATATTATTCACTATTAGAGCTGTTTATGATCACTGAAATCACATATTACTTATATTTGATTGTTTAGGTTATCCATTTCCATACATCCTGGTGTTTTTAATATCACAAAATGCATTTTTCATATTTTTTAAAAACATGTACACATGCGTCGGAGAAGTAACGGTTATGGAGTCGCATTTTAATCTATTTTAAGATGATGAAATATGGTGTTACCCTGACAACTTAATCTGCTACAAACAGCACCTTGTTAATAATTACATCTATAATAAAATTCACATAATATATCCTGAATTGTGCTTTTGTGTGATTTATTTCATTTTACAAATCAATGTGATAAAATAACATGTAAATGTTTAGACTTTCATTACAAAATACAGCCGTAGCAAGGATTTAAATTTTTGATTTAATAAAACATTTTGTATTGTAATTAACATACCTATTGTTTCAAAGGGTATCTCTCAATCATCTTACAATTTGTATACATTCATTTGTTCTATGTTGTGATTTATGGACAAATAAAAGAAAACATTTGAAACAAAATATAAAATTGCAGTAGTTATCATTAAAAAAAAAAAAAATTAATTATAACAATTTGTCTAATTATTTAAAATTTATGAGATCCTACCAGAATTAAAAAATAAATAAGCACAAACATTTGTGTCACTGGCTATATTTAGACAGTATGTTCACGATTCTGGTAACAACCCATCTAAAAGAAATACTGAACACTCCCTAAATAACTAGGAAGAGGTTATTATTAAACCCAGATAGTGTGGTATTGAAATAAATCCTGTTTTACAGTTGAGTAACAAAGTACAAAAACTGATTAGATAATAGAGGTTATTTCTACGCACTTTTTTTCTTCAAAATAATAAATAGCATCACACTAGGCTTGTCAAGAAACACAATTCTCTGAGCACAATCCACATAAATAACTTGATTACCACAAGTAGGAAAGTCCAATTTGTGGTTCAGTAGGTAGATATATATATATATATATATAAAAGATGTCTTGCTGCTAAAAAGGAATGATCAACAACAGGTTTCTTTTTATAAACTTATAAGAAAGGGTCAATGACAAATATTTCTGTCAGATATGGAGCTCTAGTTGGAATGGGAAATAAATGCAATATTAAAAAACGACAGATTCTGGTTTGAACAGGGTGCACTGTATTATTACTAGTGCTGATACTGCATCATCAGGTAAAGGACCATCAGCATATTAAGCTGGGCGTGTCCCATTGGCAAACACGTTCTGGGGGCTTATGTCAATATTTTCTTCACAAAGTCAATAAATCATTGACAATCACTGAGCAATATGGTGTTGATAACAGGCCTATATTGATCATACAGCATGCTGTTTTAGGCTTCCTGTACTATAAATCATATTACGATGATTGTGTTTGTCTGTATCTGTTCATCTATCTGTCATGTGGAACTGTTAACAAACATAACTCACTTCATTAAATAACAGTGCTCAGCCCAATGTTTAAAAAGAAAAAAAAACCTGTTAACTTGACAAACTCATAAACACTGTATCAAAGTATCATGCTGAAACCCCCCCCCCCCCCAAAAAAAAACCCTTAAAAATACCCTCTTCACCTCCCCCCCCCCCCCCCAAAAAAAAAGAAAGAAAGAAAGAAAAAAGACATCTCCCACCAAAACCAAGCAATAATAATCAAAAACAAAAAATAATACTGAACAACAGTCTATTAAAATAGTGGGTCGGAATATTTTGAAGGATGACACATCAAACATTCTTGCAATAATTTCTTTGACATTAATTAGTTTGACAGATATTTTCATTATCATCAGACTGTTGACAATGACATTCTAAGTGAACAAGCAACCTTGTGCATATATTTAACTTACACATATGAAATATGTTTACAATGTGCCTTTAATGTGGATATTTGTTAACACTTCTAACTACAGAGTTATCCTGTGACAGATACACTAGCCTGCTTACAGTTTGTAAATAGCTTCCACGACAGTATCTGAACAGATGACTGACATAGGTGGGCAATTTCAATAGGACTGATGCTATTTCAAGAACATGGCTGTCAATCACCAAATACAAAATAAAGTTGAATTAGGCAAATATATTTGATTATTTATTTTCTAAAAATCTATTTTGAAAATATTGAGCCCTTTGTAGATAGATCTACAACCATTTTGGCTGTTTGGCTAATTGAAACAAGTTTGAGTTTGGCAACAGATTTTTTTTACCAATTTGCCAAACTGTTAATAATTCTGGGGTCCAGACTGAACCCTGTATGTGAGTGTATTATCAGGGCTAACTCTGGGTTCCTATTTTTGTTTGCCAAAAACTGCCAATCTTCAATTTTTCGCAATTGGCGACTTTATTGAATGACAGCACGAGCCCTGATTATCCAGTAAATTATGTATTAACATGGCAGTAAAGAACCAGTCTACATGATGTAGTTGGTAAGCCATCAGCCTTAAGTCTGGAAGTAACTGGGTTCTCACCCTGGTTCTGGTTCCTATCCAGCATGAGTTTTAATGGCTTAATGGGGAGGTGCAAGGCCAGTGCACCAACTTCCTGTCATTAACCACAAAGAAGTCAGCTGTTTTTAAAAACTAGGGTATGTCGCTTTAACTCTTGTCCTGTACATAGCCCTGGTAACTGAGGACAGACTGGTTGAACCTTAATTGGATTTAAGCATGAAAATAAATTGAAATGTATGGCAGCAAAGGCAAGTAAGTTTTAGAATATAAGTATGAAGTGGTCTCTGTACATCAAAATGGGCAGGACCCAGCCCAGTGGTTAAATGCACGCCAGATGCACGGTTGATCTAGAATCGATCCCAATCGGTAGGCCCATTGGGCTATTTCTCGTTCCAACCAGTGCACCACGACTGGTATATCAAAGGCCGTGGTATATGCTATCCTGTCTATGGGATGGTGCATATAAAAGATCCCTTGCTATCAATGGAAAAATGTAGCAGGTTTTCTCTCTATGACTGTGTCAAAATGACCATATGTTTAACATCCAATAGCCGATGATTAATAAATCAGGGTGTTCCAGGGAACATTTTGTTTTCAAAATCTTGATTACCAACTATTGTTTAATGTTTTAAAATTGTGTAGTGATTTCTGAAATTTGCGTAGTGTATCACAAGACGATACTGAACAAAATGTTCACTGTGCATACATACATGTATTACTTTCCAATATTTTCATGAAAATTCAGTATTAAAATTTATTTTTGCTGGCTTTTAAAACTGTATTTTACACCTCCTTATCAAAAAACAAAAGAAAAACCCCCCCCCCCCCCCCCGCCCCCAAAAATGTCTGGAAAATCACAGACACAAAGTGTACAAGTATGAGTGTACAGTGAAGTATGAAGTGTTGGCATGGCGATATGTGTTGGACAAGAACATAATGGCCGACCCAACATTGTTTAGGTAGAACATAACAGTAAACTGTGAATGGCCAGAAGTTTCCTGAACACAAACACTGCCAAACAATCTATTTTAACCTCAGTAGGACACAACTCTTAGTGATAAGCTAAATGGCTATATTCCATTCACTTAGTTTGAATTTCAAATTTATATTTAAAGTCAACAGCTGAACAAACAAGTTATTTGGCATATGGTAATACTCTATGTGCATTTGCCCCTGTTTGTTCCAGTGCCTAAAACAAATTATCTATATTACTTATTCAGGATCAATATCATGGAATTAGCTACAATTATTTGGTAGCAGTACTTATTTACTCTATTTATTTATTATCACAAAGTTTCAATATCTAGATAGATCATAACAGCCCATGTTTTACCATTTTTCGGTCAAAGCTGTATGTATGGTATGTGTTTAAGTTATGCAGCCTAAATAACAGAAATACATGTAATGCTTTGTAAAAAAAAAGAAAAAAAGTTGTATTCAACTATTTAAAAACAAACCACTGCAAGTTTAAAAAGGTGATTAAATTTAACATGCTAATAGTGTAAAAACCCCCACCTGTAATAACAAAATACTGGAAAAAAGAGTGTGATCTCTGTAGACAGTTGAACAAACAAGTTATTTGGCATATGGTAATACTCTAAAACAGGCACCCTCGGGACCAAGTAAAAAGTCCAGTTTTTTTGAGGTATCTGGTTTAGAGAGGCTCTTTTCAGCATATATATAAAAAGGGACCATGAAAAAACGTCTGGTTTTGAGGGAATTCCGGTTTAAAGATGGTCTGGTTTTGAGGGAATTCCGGTTTAAAGATGGTCTGGTTTTGAGGGAATTCCGGTTTAAAGATGGTCTGGTTTTGAGGGAATTCCAGTTTTGAAATATGGTCCGGTTTAAAGATGGTCTGGTTTTGAGGGAATTCCGGAATTCCGGTTTAAAGATGGTCTGGTTTTGAGAGGTTTAAATATGTACTGGTTTTGAGGGGAATTCCGGTTTAAAGATTAATGGGTCAGAAAGATGGTTTTGAGAGGTTTCACTGTACATTAATATTGCTGCAGAAATATTTGTTACAGAGATAACTGCATGATATGACCATAAGTTGGCTATATACAACATGGTAACATCACTTTAAAAATGTATCTAATATAGAGAGGTGGCTGCATAAAAGGATTACAAATATACAGGTAAATAATATCACACACCTCCGTCCCCAAGAACAAAACCCAACAAAAAACACCTCCCAACCACCCCCCAAAACAAGACAATGACCTGCAGGTGGCTGCACATCTGAACAGGTGAGCAGATATTCACCGGTGCAGATGCCAATGAACAAAGTCAGTTAACATTACCCAGAGAGCAAGCAGATTATTTCACATCAAACTTTAGTCCATTCTGTTTGGAGACGTGCATGTTTACTCCATGTATTGTCTTAACATGCCCACAGGATGGAGAGCTAACACTAAGGCACATGTTTGACGTGCCACTCAACTTAGAGAGAGCAGTCTTCCTGCCAGGACAGCTCTCTGTTAATTTGTAGACCAAAAGATTTGATCTTCTGACCAAAAACATTCGGCTGGTATTCCTTGTTATAAAGAAGTTATGTCAAACTGATTGCTAAAATGTATCACATATTTGTACATGTACTGTATTAATTTCATCTTCATATTTGATATATTCACTATTTTGTAAAACATAATTAGCAACATTAGCAGGTTAAGTCGAAAATTAGTAGTGTTGTTATCCAAATTGTGATTTAAAGTTAAACTTGGTGAATAAATGTCATTATTAATTTGCCAAAAAGCTAATTCGAAAACTGTGTGTCGTTTCTATGTGTATAGCTTTTCTTCTTTTTGAAAAAATTCTGTTTAGCTAAATTTTTACTTAAATTTGGCTGTAGATTTTTTGATCAAATTCGCCAAATTGCTATTCATTTTTGGCATCCAGTTTAAACCCTATATATTTTAGCTGCTGACTGTCTGCTTGCAACTGAAGTAAAGCCATAAATGACATCACAGACGACAATTACATCCCATAAAAACAAATCTACAGACACGAAGTATGAATAACCCATGATGATGACTGTCTAACTACAGCAGACAATGTCATGACCATGTCCATAAACGCAGAAGAGGACATCACGGCTGTACACCATTAAGCATGATATAAACCTTAAGTGGCCTCATAATATGCACACAAGATGGCTGTTTTATGAGTAAATAAATTCAATATTCACAAGCCCATAAGGTATGTCTGACATAATAAACATAAGATATAACCAAAAATAGAGTGTTCAGCATAATGTGCATTGTCATAACACAAGTAATAATAATTTTAAAAAACCCATACAAAATAAGAGAATTAATGTGAAAAGAATAGCAAGCCTCTCATATTTGAAATTTTGCGTAAACAATTTATGGGTTACTCAAAAACAAATTCAGGTAACCCATTTAATTTTTAGGTAACCAATTATCAACTATAACTGATGTCATAAATTCAATCCACTGATTAAAAATGGGTTACTGTATGCAAACTATACTTACGCGAGAGATGCGTTAATGAAACTATAACTCTCGCAATTTTTCAGAGGCTTGAATAGGACAGTCAAATAATTTTAACCAGTCTGTTATGTTACAACACACAATATTATTTTAGGGACAGTGAAATAAGTTTAACCAGTCTGTTCAGTTACAACACAATATTATTTTAGGGTTGGCCTCATCAAAGCCAGAAGCAATTTAATTAATGGATTCTTGTTGTATTCCACTACACAGGTCTACGTGAAATACAAAACCAAAAGTGATGAGTTCAAGAAATTACAGCAGAATGGTATGCCAGTCAGAAAAGAAGAAATATGTCAGGAATGGTGGAATATGTCATTACTCAAACTTACATAATTAAACAGGAATAGAAATCTTGTCTGGACAGCAATATTCAGTAGAAAATGGCACACCTGGCATCTTGATTAAAAATAAATAATGTAGCAGAGCTCTGTGAAAGTATCAACCCAATGGTGATCATGTATTTTAGCTAAATAATGTTATTTGTCAAGTTACATGTACACATGTATATCTAATTGTAAACACTAATGTTACTTATACATGTACAATTTACCTTTAGGCAGTGCCACTGTGGTATGTGCTATCCTGTCTGTGGAATAGTACATATAAAAGATCCTTTGCCACTAATGAAAAAATGCAGCGGGTTTCCTCTCTAAGACTATATTTCAGAATTACCAAATATTTTACATCCAATAGCTGATGATTAATAAATCAATGTGCTATATACAGTGATGTCAATAAACAAACCAAACTTTTAACTTTTTATCTTTTGTTAGTATTTTAGGTGATGTGTACATGTATGTAACTGAACTGATAATGGTAATGAAAGAAATGCCAAAATTTTAACGAATCCCAAAATACATTGGTAAACTGTTTCATCTATGACTAGGTGTTTTATTATATGGCAATTTAAAGTCTAATAACCATGTACACTGATTAGCAGCGAGATGTATTTCAAAGTACCTTTCTTAGGTGTAAAATTAGTCTTTGAGGCACTAGTTGTATAGCACTGGTTGGAACAGGAAAACCCTTACTGGGTCTGTCTTATGTCATGTATTACTGTATAATAACATCATGCCTCAGACATGTGCTCTTCCAATGAGCTACATCCCATTGTATGACAGTAATGAAACCGTTTACCTTACCACAAGCTAAAATAATGTTTTCAACTTGTAGCATCACCCTGTAATTTGTATTGTCAGTACAGGGTTACTCAAAGTAAACACTGTCTTATTTCCTGTCCTATGATGGATAAAGAGGGCTGAAGAGTAAATCTGGTGCTATTAACAATACACTTTGAGAGAGAGGTGTCAATATCTCACACCCAGAGTGCTAGTCACACTGATTCTGTTCACCTTTTATCCTTAAAGTCCTGATAAGTCAACTGAAAAAGAAGAAGCAAAAACACACTAGGCCATGGGAAAGTTCACGTAGTCTGCCATGTTTTGACAACTTTTTTATGAAATAAAACCATGTGTTTATACATGTACCATCATAACAATTATTCACTTCTGAACGTCACTGATAAATATTTAGCAATATAAAACAAGAGTTATCTATTACTATATACTGCAACATGTAACTGGGACCGAGGCTGAAGCATCATAACTGGGTGGGACCTGGCACCTGGGATTAAATGATGGCTGGGACACATGTGCAGCAGATCAGACCAGCTCATTGAAGTGAAGCGCAAATCCCACAAAACCCAACAAGGATGGTACCAGAGTGTAGAAGTAAAGATAAATCTTACCACGTGTGTAGAAAAAAGAAGAAGATGAACGTGAACATTTTATCTTAAATTAGGGCTTTTTTAGTTGTAGATAATACCAAATTATTTAAGTTTATTTAGGGAGATATTGGAGAAGAAAAAATCTCTCTAATTTCTCCCCCAGAAGTTCATTTATAGAAGTCCTTATTTATTTTTTCTTATAATATACAAAAATAAATTAGGCAAAGTCTTTAGTGCCAGGAAACAAAACAACTATATATATATGTATTTTGAATTTATACATAAAATAATCTATTAAAAGGTTAAACTGTTTACCATCTATCACAGATCAAGTAAAAGATTCGGAGTTCATGGTAGAGGAGGAAGTTAAGATGGGGAAACAGCTCTGCAACTACCATGTATGCATAGCTGCAAAAAAAAACCCCACAGAGACCCTTTGCCAGCATTCTTTTTTTCTTTTTTTTTACCAACAGCCATGTCTAAGTTCACAGAGTGGGCCAAGTAACAAAACTGCCTGCAGAAAATAAAACGGTGATAACAGAACACTATAAGATCAACCAGACTCCTGTTGTAAAGTGTCTAGAGTATTATTCTAACAATGCATTGTAGAAAGCGACTGGGCTCCTCTCTCCCAAGTCTTTTTTTTCTTCTCTTTCTTCACTATCTGCATGATAACAACAACCGTGGTATCCCAAGTGGAATGGCAATGCGATTAACAGCACCTGCATTTGTTCAACAAAAGGCCCACAGATATCCCAGGAACACAGGCACAATAACATTTCACACATGTTGAAGTTTTAAAAAAAGCCCATCATAGAAGAAAGAAGTCTTGGAACTTGCACTAACTTACCAATAATCATCCCATTGTGCGGCTAATCACTAAAAGTGCAAAACAAAAATAGATTTTAATGACCAAGCAGAAATGTACCTAAGTTGTAAATGTAAATAAATAAAACAAGAAACAGGTAGTTATCAAAGATGCCGTGAGCAACTGTAATATAGAATATGATCAATGAAGATACTGGCCGCATACCCCTTGTCATCAGTCAAATTCCAGGACTGTTCAGGACATTTTAACAATATTTTCCATAAAATGTTTTGTTGATAGTATTTTCAAGGATTTTATTTTCTGCAACCCCCAAAAAAGAAATCAACATATTATGACTTAATACAGTGAAACTCCTCTAAACCAGATACCCTGATACCAATAAAAATGTCCGGTATTAAGAGGAATCCGGTTTAGAGAGGTTAAGTTCTGTACTGGTTTTGAGGGAATTCCGGTTTACAGAGGGTTCAGTCTTGACAGGTTTTACTGTATGCATGACCCAATCTAAAATTCCATACATGGACAATGATACATTTCAAACAAGAAACAGTACATTGTGAGTGACAGCACACATTTTTCAAGTTTCAGATACTTTTAGAAATACAAATATGGGAAGCGGTCCTTTTACATGACCTCAGACACAAAGTTAAAAATAAGTAAAATACACTGTTCAGTACAGACCGGCCTTGGTGGCGTCGTGGTTAGGCCATCGGTCTACAGGCTGGTAGGTACTGGGTTCAGATCCCAGTCGAGGCATGGGATTTTTAATCCAGATACTGACTCCAAACCCTGAGTGAGTGCTCCGCAAGGCTCAATGGATAGGTGTAAACCACTTGCACCGACCAGTGGTCCATAGCTGATTCAACAAAGGCCATGGTTTGTGCTATCCTGCCTGTCTGAAGCGAAAATAAAAGATCCCTTGTTGCCTGTCATAAAAAGAATAGCCTATGTGGCAACAGCGGGTTTCCTCTTAAAAATAGTGTCAGAATGACCATATGTTTGACTTCCAATAGCTGATGATATGATAAAAAATCAATGTGCTCTAGAGGCGTCGTTAAACAAACTTTACTATTCAGTACATATAGTACCAGAACAAAAATATCTTGATATCAGCCATACCATAACACTCCCAACAGATAATGTATAGACATAAAATGAGCCAAGAGAAATGATGTCAAAGTGTTACTCAAAGGGAAACATAAAACCAAATTATTGTCTTAACTATGTGTATAATTTGACCCAGCTAATGTCAAATATCTTAAATTACCACAATCTCCCAACAGGCCAGACAACAAAGTGATATGTATTTTCAAGGAGAATACAATAATCACGTGGGCTGAATATATCTAAGGCCCAGAAATTAGAAACTGCACAACTCGAATAAAATCAATAATTACAGTACATGTTTTATTTATAAACAAGTATTCAGGCTTGAAAAAAAAAACACCACAAAAAAGTTAACACACACAGTTTGAGTGAGTGAGTGAGTGAGAGTGAGAGTGAGAGTGGGAGAGAGTGAGAGTGAGAGTGAGAGTGAGAGTGAGAGTGAGAGTGAGAGTGAGAGTGAGAGAGAGAGAGAGAAATCGCAGCGAAAACTGACACAATTTTACTGTGACTTTGAAGTGGGAAGCGTGATCTTTAATACCTGTGATGTTTGATACTATTGATCAAGTCACTAACAGTAACAATTTAGTAATGCATAAATCCACGCTGCCCTCACGTAAAATGTCATTTTAATTTGGGACCATCAAAGAAATCAATTACATGCATGTTATTTCGTGATCCTGGCGTCATCATTAAAGAAAGCAATATCTCAGAAATGTGACAGCACAACTAAGCCATCAGTTGGATTTATGAAGCCTGGTTTTATAAGTAAGTTCACACACAATCAGTGCTGCAGTAAGTAAAAAGGAAGAAGGAAGAAAGAAACAAATGTTTTATTTAACAATGCACTCAACACATTTTATTTACGTTTATAAGGCATCAGACCACACAGATATTGAGAAAGAAAACCCGCTATCGCCACTTTATGGGCTACTCTTTTGGATTAGCAGCAAGGGATCTTTTATATGCACCATCCCATAGACAGGGTAGTACATACCATGGACTTTGATATACCAGTTGTGGTGCACTGGCTGGAATGAGAAATAGCCCAATGGGCCCACAGACTGGGATCGATCCCAGAGCAACCGCGCATCGAGTGAGAACTTTACCACTGGGCTACGTCCCGCCCCTAAGAAAAGAGGAAAGAAAGGAAAGGAATGTTTATTAACAATACTTCAACATACTTGAAGTGTTTAGTGTTTTAATATAGAGTGAAATTTGGTTTAGACAATGAGAGAACTCAAATGCTGCTACATAAACTATATCAAACAAATAACAGCAAGGAATCTTTTTTGTGTGAATTTTCCCCAATTTGAACTTTAAAAAAAGAAGGATTTTGATGTACAGTGAAACCCCTCTAAACCAGACACCCATGGGACCAAGACAAATGTCCTGTTTTATAAGGGATCCAGTTTAGAGGGTTACGTTCTGTCTTGGTATTTAAAAGGGGGACTTGTAAAATGTCCAGTTTTGAGGGAATTCCAGTTTACAGAAGGTCCTGTCTTGACAGGTTTCACTGTATCGGTCATGGAGCACTGGTTGTTTTGGGGTAAAACCTCAGTGGGTCCACTGACTGGAATAGATCCCATGAGCAATCACATCACTGATGGCAAATTTAGCAAGTGGTAGAGCTAGCCATAATCATATGAGTGCTCTACCATCTTACGAGTTGGTTTAAAACGTATCTAACAAGCAAACAGAGTTGGATACATTTTTAAACAAACTGTAAGATAAATGGTTTTGTCTAATGGACATGAATGTAGTATTCTTATATTTATATATATATATATACATACATACATACATACATACATACATACATACATACATATATATATAAAACCAGGTTTAAAACAAATTTAAACATTGTTTACATGTAAAACTTATTTTACAACCCTTGCGCTTATGCATCACAAAGTAATCTGTTTCTTATTAACTTATACATGACAAATCCGTCAATTTTTATTGTGCCGATTGGATGCTATGGTTGTGGTGACGAGGTAATCACCTAGGAGTGCCAGTCTTTAAATCGATAAGACACATATGCATGGTATTAGCATGTGTTATCATAAATAAAGAATGATGCTCTCACATACCAACATATGTGTAAGAAATGATTTTCAACTCAGTGGCTATTGGGCATCTAATGTGTGATAATAGCAACACTTTGTCCATAGAATAAGAGAATATACCTACTTTTACATCATACATTATTCACTATTATTAGAGGGAAAATGCCACTTCAAATAAACTGAGAGAAAGAAATAAGGCAACACTTGGTATTGTAGACCAAAGTTAAAGTTTTTATTTAATAACATCACAAAAGCACATTGATTTATTTATCATCGACTACAGCATGTCAAACACTTTAATTTGTAGTTTTTAGAGGAAACCTACTACATTTTCCCCCTAAGCAGAAATGTATCTTTTATATCCACTTTCCCAGACAGGATAGCACATACCATGACCTTAGACATATCAATTGTAGGTCACTGGTTGGGAGTCAGGACAGTAAAAAATCCAATCAGATAGCAGGTTCATTGAGGAGGTTTGATCCTGCAACCAAAGCACCTCAAACAAGCATCTCTACCAACAGAGCTAAATCCAGTCCCAAGTAGACCAAATGACAGTCACTGATAGCATCATAATACCTGTATAAAGTGTTAGTGTGACCCCTTATTTATTACCATCAGATACTGCAGGTAACATTTTTTTTCAGCGACACCACTAGAGCAAATTGATTTGTTAATCATCGGCTACAGAGAGGATAGCACATACCACAGACTTTGATTACCAGTTGTGGTGTACTGGCTGGAACAAGAAATAGCCCAACAGGCCCACCAATGGGGATTGATCCCAGACCGACTATGCATCGAGTGAGCACTTTATCACTAGGCTACGTCCGATCCCTTACTACAGATAGGACCATATACAAGTACAATATGGGCTGCAACAGGAAATAATCAACTAGGTTCAGATGGAGGATTCTTGGAATTAATCTTATGAAATATTAATTTACCAATTACAAAACATAGAACACATATATTATGCTAATTACACCCATACATGTACCTGTAGGAAATTAAAGAATAAGCACACTTCCCATTTTTAATAATGGTAAATAAAAAAAGGATTGAAATGTGGTACCATATATTCAGTGTTCAATCCAAGCAAAACCAGAATTTGGGTATGTTAATTGTATCAATCCTTAATAATAAAGACACCACATTTTGTTAATTACCCACATACATGTACAGGGTACCTGAAGCAAATGATAGAATAAGCAGTCCCATTTAAATATTGATGAAAAAGGCTTAAAATGTGTTAAAATGTTCAACACAAGCAAAGACGGTGGTTTTGTTAATTTTATCAATCCTTGTATAAACCAGTCACTGATCCAGAATTCAGGAATAATGCCTACCAGACAATGGTTTTTATTGTTTTCAAAGATAGCATCCAGCTTTAGGAAATTCTGCAATGAGGCATAAAAATAAACACAGGGCCCTGGGTCAAATACAAATACATACATGTATACACAGACCAGAATTACAGGTATTGTGAAACATGTTTCTAATGGAAGTTAAAGTTTATTTTGCTTAACGACACCACCAGAGTACATTGATTTATTAATCGGTTACTGGATGTCAAAAATTTTGTAATTGTGACATATAGTCTTAGAAAAGAACCCTGCTATATTTATAGGATAGCACACACCAGTTGTGGTGCACTGGCTGGAATGTGAGAAAGCACATTGGACCCACTGACAGGGATCGATCCCAAACCGACGGTGCATCAAGTGAGCACTTTACTACCACTAGACTATGTCCTGTCCTTTTAATGAAAGTATTATTTTTACAAATAATTTTTACAAATACATTTTATTAAAACATACCCCAGACATATATGAAGAGTTATTTTCTTTTTATTATTATCTTTTTTTTTCATTATTTTTACTCTAAAAGATGAAAAACATTTATTATGAAAATTTCATTTTTATTGGGTAAACTGTAAAACAAAATAATGGCTATAAATGTAACCCATACAAATTACCCATCTAGCTATTAATGAAAAGTAATATTTTCTTCTTGTTTCACACCTTCCATTTCTATTATAAACATGCACTAATATATAAAAAAAATAACACATTTTTTGGGTGGAGTTGGGAGTGGGGTGGGGTATGTGAACTATCAATAGACCTATTTATATGATGTCGTACAGATTACAACAAATTAAAAAAATTGAGTGTGAATATACACATGGTAATACATTTTGTAGCTCATGGATGACTATATAGTATATGCATTTTCACATAACTCCCCTAAAATAATACAAATTTATTGAATAACCAATGTTGACCATTTAACAAGCATTTAGTGAGAAGTTAACGCCCAATGACAGGATGCCTTGTGGAATATATTTCAAGTATAAATCTGAAACAGCTTGCATCAATAAGTTCTCCAGAACCTAACACTTGTAGGCACAATGGGCAGAGAACAGCTTGCTTAAGATCATTCCATTAAACACTCAACAAAACTAATTAGGGGCCAATAGATATTTTCAGCAGTTTTTCCTTAAATATGTTTGTTTTTTCCCCTTTGTAAGGTGGAGAAGTTGTTACATGTTATTAAACTTATAGATTAAAAGAACAAAATGACAAGAATTGTTACGAACCAACATGAAATGACATCTAGTCGGAACGTGCTTTTCGGTACTTTTCATAAATGCATGAAGACAACACCATGTGCAAGATTTGTTTGTGAACCACAGGTCACATTTTATTAAAACTCTTTCGAAGGCACCTGTGATCAAAACTTTTAAAAATAATATGAAATATATGCAATGAATTACCTAAAAGTGTACTGGCCCTTAATTAATTTTGTTGAGTATATGCTAAGTACAAGAAAAAGCCACTATGTGATAAATCTGAGACCTGTATCATATATTTATTAATACATGTATAAGATATATATACCTGTTATAATTTGTGAAAATCTCAATTTTTTAAACACTATTGTCCATATATGACCATGACTACAGTAACAAGACTAGATGCACTGATCATATAAACAAAACATTCGGCTTAAAACCATACATATCATTAAAGCTTTGTACACTACCATTATTTTTATTCATTGATTAAATGTAAAGAAAGAAAGGAATGTTTTATTTAACTGCGGTTATATGGCATCGAACATACTCCATGGGCCACTCTTTTCAATTACTAGCAAGGCTTCTTTTATATGTGCACATCGTCATAGAGTCAAGAAAGTACATATCACATCCTGATGGAACATTGGCTGGAATAAGATATAGCCCAATGGGCCTACCAACAGGGATTGATCCTAGACAATGCATCAGGTGAGAAGTTTACAACTGAGCACTGGTGTAGGAAACTGGGGGGGGGGGGGGGGGGGCAAGTGCCCCCACTTTTCAGATATTTTGCTTTATATTTGCTTTATAATAGTGTAAAAGTATGTAAATATAAAAGTGTGCCCCCACCCCCCACCCCTTTTGCCACCTTCCTACACTCGTGCTGAGCTACATCCTGCCCCATATTTACTAAATATAAAAATAATGAAAACATTGCAAGATTGTTGCTTGCTATATACAATTTAAATTGTTAGTGTAATCTAATGGAAACTCATATGCATGTATCATTGTCCTACATGTATCTATCATTTTCATAACTGGAGAAAAAAAAGGAACAATTCACACACGAATATTATATCTGAACAGCATCACAATAAAAGAGATAAAATTTCAAAGAGATATTTGGAAGTCTGGTGAACTGTCTTGAACTATACTGGGTTCAGGATATATTGGGATAACCTTTAGCAGCCAGGACTGCCTTCCCAGCATACTCTGACATGTTTATTTCACTTTCTTCAAACTGGCCTGTCAAACTAAATATGAGAATTTTCACAGCTGTCTCTGTCACAAACGTTTGGTATTTTATACTGTCCAAACTGGTTATACTGAGCATATCTGCATGCATCCATACTTTCCCAGATCTATGTAACCATATCACAATCATGCTTATATACCAGCATATTGATATTATCACAACAAAGCTGGCAGGTCTATACCTGAAGTTTACAAGAAGTGTGGGTATGTGACTGAGTGCGAGTGAGTGTGTGTGACTGAGTGTATGTCTGTGTACATGCACATGCAAATTCTTGAAATAAATGGCAATTTTTTTTTTTTTTTAACTTGGTGAACAAATGTCATGTAATAATTGGTATTTTATCAAAAAATAGCTGGTCTTGTATTTTTTATAGATAAGTTGGCGAAATGATTTGCTCATCCAGAGTTAGCCCTGACATACTGTTGTAAAATTACAGTCCATTATTAAAGGAGCTATTTCATATTGGGTCCATAATGTTAAAGTGACAGACACTAAGGCATATTTTTTACTATTAAAGCTCTTTATAACTGGAATCAGACATTACTTATATTTAGATTATTCATTTAGGTACAATCGAAGCGTTTCTGGTCATCTGGTGTTTCGAAACCATGAAATGCATTTGTCATATTTTAAACCACAGCTGAATCCCACTGGCTCGAACACGGTCAGTGCTAGGGAAAGTGTTCCACCCATCGTGCAGTTCGACCTAACCATTTTGTCAGAAACGTGTAAATGCAACTCGGGACTTCGTTTTTGGTTCGAGCGTTACAGTGTATTTGACCCAACAAGATTCTACTGTAGTTGAATACACATGTATGTATATATATATATATACACGTTCTTTCAAGCGAAACAACACAAGTGTAAGATTTGATGCACAACACTATTCAGGGAAGAACAAAGGCATGTATGTACAAGTCTATAGTTATTTTGCAGCACTTGATAAACTGATGTACGTAATATTGATGGATAAATTCCTTCATTGGTTACATTGCTGATCAATTTGTCTCTTAAATAAATAAATAAATATATATTTATATATATTCTGAATGCCAACAGAAATGATTAATTTTAAAAAGCCCTATTTTCTCAAATTCATGAAAAAGTGTAAATAACTTTTGTATGTGTTATACAGTCACATTCTTTTCAAATAAAGAAGAAGTTTGTTTTGTTTAACAACACCACTGGAGCACATTGATCAATTAATCATAGGCTATTAGATGTCAAACATTTGATAATTCTGACTTGTACATAGTCATCAGAGGAAATCCACTACATTTTTTGTAATGCAGAAAGGGATTTTTTATATGCACTTTCCCACAGACAGGCACATACTATGGCCGTTGACCAGTTGGGGTGCACTGGTTGAAATGAGAAAAAACCCAATCAGCTGAATGGATCCACCGAGGTGGTTCGATCCTGCGATGCAAGTACCTCAAGCAAGCACTCAACCATGCATTTAATTTAAACTTTTCTATTATTTCTCAAACTATATTCACGAAAAAGTAGGGATAATAGGGCTTTTTCAAGAAAATGAAGGAAAAAGTAGGAGCCTAACAAAAAAGTAGGGAAAAGTAGGGCCCACTTGAAAGCCTGCTAATATTGCATATATATATATTGTAAAGTGTTTAATGGCTATAGACTTAGTAAAGTTCAGCGCGAACATGCAATAGGCACGCTTCAATTCAATCAGCACATATTATCATATATGTACACAAGAGCCACAGAGAACACGTAATTTCAATAAACTGATATAACTTTGGACACACCCTGCAAATTTGATTTAATATTATATTAACTCCTCGCAGCGTTACATTAACTCTTTGTGGCGACATCATACTGCAATAATTCAGTCTAACGGCGGCAGACAAACACATCATCACTTAAATATTAGAGACACTGAAACATCTGTTTAACTGACTCTCCATGTGTAATTTAACCTCCAATTTTCAATCAAGAACTTCAATTTATTAAACTTAAAAGTGTGTGGGTTTTTTTTTTTTAAATTGCCACTCCCCAACTTTTTCATGATGAATAACTTATCAAATTAATGAAATTTTGCGAAGTTCTTTGTTTGTTAATGAAATCTGGTTCAATGATCTAATTCCATTGTTACAATTTTTTTTCTATTACAAGAATACATTAAAAAATATATTATACGCTGTATAGCTACTGTTGCCACTCAGTATATAATATATATAAATTTATAGAATATGACACCAGGAAGAGCCCATCTTAGAATCATAGTCATTTCGTACCCTAGTCATTTCATTCCAGTATATATAGAAAACAAATTGACTATAGCATAAAAGCAGTGGGTTTTGTTTTAAAACTTTATTTTGACAGTTTAAAACCAGAACACGTTATTGTGCAGCATATCGTTATTGATACCCATAATACCTGTCAACTATTATTTCCATTTTACTGGACAAGAGCCGTATATGGTATTTAGCCTACTACTAAATGTCAACTTCGATTTTGTGTGAAATGGCTCCAGATAATTAGTCAAAAACAACAAAACATTATTTATTTGTTAGATCTTCTTTTCAAACTTGCTTATTTGCATCTTATTTGTTTAAGAAATAAACAATAACAGCCATTAAAACATTAACTACCTTACTGATTGCCAAATTAGCCAATTGCTAATGTTTATACAAAGTGGCAATAATTTAATGTTATTTTGTAAAAGACATTACCGGGGTGATTGTTATAAATTGTTATACCATGGAACGATATAACTTTCAGTTATGGTACGAAATAACCAAGGTACGAAATGACTAGGGTAATTAATGACTTTTTGCAATGGTACGAAATGACCAAGGTACGAAATGACCAGGGTACAAAACAACCAAATTAGGTACGAAATGACCATGGTACGAAGTGACTAGCAACCCCATCTTAACATGATTTTGAATTAAATAATAGTAGACTTGTAATATACATGTACATGCGGTCACCCGAAATATGCCAAAAACCCGGTTTTTGGCATATTTACAATCAAAAAACCTTTTCGCAACCTCACAATAACCATAATTATGCCAAAATCATATCCAATAAGGGTTTTTTATATACTTTATTGACAGTTTATCAATGTTATATGATTTACAATTTACATGAAGCACAAATATTGTTGTCAGACCTAAACATAATGCATACGTCCGTTTTAGCCTTGTTTGTAAAATGCGGAACAGGACTGATTTTAGGGTCCGACTATTTACTCCAAGGTACCCAAAAATACACCCAAGACATCACAATTATTACACGTATTGGATGAGCAGCTTTCGGGATTGTACTATACGAAATAATTTACACATGTTTTTCGAACAATAGCTATTGCTTTAGTGACGTTTTTTCTTTGGGAAAAGGTTTTTTGAGTGTAAATATTGTAAAGCGAGTTTTTGGTATATTTACACTCAAAAAACCCATTTCCCACTATTGAACTCGGACCCGATGCACTCTAGTGAAAGTGGCCGAAGGTGGGTCAGTAGCGAATATCCTAAAACTTCAATAAAAAAACAGGAAAACCAGGATATCACACTAAATATAAGATAGCAAAAAATGAAGTAAGTAAGTTAATAACCAATGCTAAACAAGCCAGCTGGCAAACTTTCTGTAGCGAGATTAATAATAGAACATCTATTAGAGAAATGTCTTGGACGAAAGAGCTTGCTCCGCAAGCACTTGCACCCACGGCAGGCATGCTCTGAATGTGCACGTTAAACCCTATGACCTGACCTGACCTCTACCCAATTCCCCAATTGCTGCTTGTGTGTACTTGGATATTCACTGTAGTAGGTCTGGTTGAGAAATTAAATGTATATAGTTATTTATGTAATTTCTTTTTCATGTGTTTGTTTGTTAATAGTGGCGGTTTATGTTTTGTCCTATTTTATAGGACAGAGGGCTTCTTTAGATGTTTATTCTTATACCCATCGACACGACAACGGCCAATAATATTATATATGTCCGCAATAAATTGGAAATTTTAAAAGTATCTTTTGTACGTGTGACATCATGCCTAATTACATTACATTATACATTAAACATATCTGTATGTCTCAATACCTCTATTATGATTATCTTTAAATTTAAATAATGTTTTATAGTTAACTATATTTATTTATACCAGAGTAATAAATGTATGCATTTATAATTAAAATTAAATGCCTGTTATATGTGTCAGTAAGTTTGGAACTAATAAATGAAAATATGTCAGGAAAATAGCTCTATCATGTATGTTATAGGAATGTGTCAGTGATATCATTAATAAAGTCCATCCATTGATTCAATTAAGCCGACAATAAATTCCTCAGTGTCTGTACTGGCAATTAATTAATTATGACATTACTCACTTTATCAATTCAATAGTTCAACGTTACACACACGTTTTTTAACATATTAGGCTAGTAATAAAATCGTCATGTACAATGTGTAGCGAATGATGTTTCATTATTGTCTTAGCATAGAGAAACGTTTATACTTAAATACATTCATTTATACTGGGTCCAATTATTTATGAGTAAACATTATTTATATGTTAACTGACAAAGAGTTATTGGACGATTTGTATATAGACATACAGTTATGTACTATGTTATTTGGGTTTTATTAATAAATGTAGGCATATATTACGAAATTTCCTAAAGAAGCCCTTCCCCTGCAAGTGCTGAACCTCAACGCGGTGCAGGGGTGTAACAGCTTTTTTATTTGTTGAATACTATTATATTCAAGAGAAAAAAAAGATGGCCAATACAGCACCTTTTTTTTTCATTATTATTGTTAATGTAGATGTGAAATAATAACTAGCCAATCATTTATTTCACACATCACAAGTTTTGCCTTTGTAATTACAAATGTAATTATTTCTTCAAATGGCCAAATGAACTTTGTAATATAATAGGCCAACGGTCATTCCAAAGGTATTCATTTGTATAAAGGTTTATATTTATATTCTGTTAACGTTTACTAATAAAACTAATATAAACAGCATATCAATACACCCAGGGAGTATACCAATACAAAAACGTGTGGTGTCTTGGTGTATTTTGGGGTATCTTGGGAGTATATAGTCAGACCCTAAAATCAGTCCTGTTCCGTATTTTACAAACAAGGCGGATACGGACGTATGCATGTATGTTTAGGACTGACAACAATATTTGTGCTTCATATAAATTGTAAATCATATACTATTGATAAACTGTCAATAAAGTATATAAACAACCCTTATTGGATACGATTTTGGCATAATTATGGTTTTTGTGAGGTTTTTTGATTGCGAAAGGTTTTTTGATTGTAAATATGCCAAAAACCGCATTTTACAAACAATGACCCTTGGCATGTATCAAAAGCAAATAACATGTGGCATGTATGTATGTATGTATATATATGTATGTATAACTTAAGACTATCTACTTTACAAAATAATCAATATAATATCCAAAATATATATTTTCCACAAAAAATTTTTTTAACTATCCAGTTTTCTTTCTTTTTCATCATTTTATATTCTTTAAAATGGGTGGGATGGACTTAACTTAGATGATAAAGTCCTCGCTTGAGGTGACAGGTCTGTAGAATCGAAACTCAGCAGACCGACTATCACCACCTCATTCTATTACTCCCAGACACTACCCCACTACTGGGAAAGGACTTTCCTTTGGCACTGTCACTAATGAACGGATTGTGAGAGCCCTATAAAAAGGTTAATTTAAATAATAATAAATCTAATGAATACTTGTTTCTTCTTGATACTTTATTCATCTTTCAATGAACAATGAAGTACTTATTAAAAATTGAGTCTGTTATCTTTGATGACACCACTAGAACACATTAATTAATTAATCATGAATAATTGGATGTGAAATACTTAATTCTGACACAATCTTTCAAGAAAACCTGCAAATTGCATTTTCCTTAATTAATTAGCATAATTGTCTTATGCACAAGACAGCACATACCATGTCCTTTGATATACCAGTTACTGCATCAACCAATGGGAAATAAGTAGTACACAGGTCTATACAATTTACTATTTATTTTCACTAGACGGAACAGTACAATATTGAATATACTATTCAGGGAAAAAAATTCCTCAACTTTTTGAGTTATTGTAAAACTAAACACTGTAAAACAATGTGTCAATACTAAAATAAAACAAGGTAGTATATGTTAATACAATATAACATCAAAAACATACTGACCAGGCAATCGTATAAATCCCGAAGAGCTTCGTAGACCCATTCTTCCACTGCCAAGCGTTTCCTAATCAACATCATTTGGTGCTGTCCATATTTTGCTGTGAAATATTTTTTCTTTTTCTCCACTTCTTGTTCTCTATTTAACTTAAAATTTACATGATTATTTGGCGAAGTATCTCCCTGTAACCTGTGTGGATTACTCTGAGGCACTTGTCTGTATTTGTCGTTTGATGGTGCCGAAGACACTTGGCTAACTTCACACGGTTGAGGAAGAGAAGTAGCCATAACTTCGTAGAAGCCTACAGTCCTTCTGAATGGATTCAGCCCACTCATTGTGTACTTTTGTGTGGGACCCTGGAAATGAATCAATATTTTAATTCTTATTCGTACGTGTCTTCTCAAAGCATGCTAATATGGAATAACGGGTTGGAGTTTATGTTTAAACAGTGCATAAATAATCACCAAAGTTATATTTTATTACACGCAATAAGTTTTTATTATCTGCACTATATTGTACCGCTTCACAACCATACCAACAAGTTTCTGTTGGAAACAGGAAATAGTATTCCCCAATATCTATTATGATACGCTGTATTGTACGAAATGGTATTCTGTGGTTTTAAAAAACAAGTGACGTATTTACCGTTACTTGGCGAAAACCAAGACATTGAATACCATTTTTTTTTTTTTAAACAATTTTATTTTTATAATGATTTATATTTTAGGGGTTTTTTTTTACCAATCAACATGAATATTAGTATAATCAATTCATTGTAATGTGCACTGTGTTATATAAGATTACTAATCTTGATAAAACTAAACTGAACATTGCGGAATCACTCTGGATGCACCGCTTGAACACAATGTGGCCTGACGGACTTAATGAGTATGACCCAAGCAGTCATTGACTCTTCTGTTGTTACTTTCCCCCAGTCGGCTTATCCTGTTATTTTTTTAGTCTTTTAACTTGACATTTTCACTTGAACTGTTTTTTATTCACCTGTTTTTAATGCTGAACTCCTGGTTTTATGTTTAGTTTGCTCCTGAGGATGTCAGCATTTAGCTGACGAAACGTTGATCTTTTTAACTTGAGATTTTTAATTGTGGTTTTTAGACAGAGACTTTATTTTATCATACTGTACATTTTGAAACAACATTATACTTTCCGTGTATAGTTGATTGCCAATTGGTAATTCTCTAGTTTCTATGGGCATCAACATCATGGTGAAACACGAGTTATTAAAAATGTGTACGTTTCTTTATGTTGTGTACAATGGTGCAAAATATATTATTATTATTATTATTAGCCTTCTCCGTGATTACTTGTGTTGACAACTGATTGTGATCGAGTTAGATATGGCTAAGGATAAGAAAGTAGCATACCATCAAAATGGCAGGTGCGTTGCGCATGCGTGTTAAATGGACGCCATGTTTAGTAGCTAACATACGGAAATGTGTTGTTGACAAAAGTTTTAGACAAACATGAAAACGATAGTAGTAATTGTTTTCGCTTTAACACTTGTAATTGCTAAAGAAGAACTCAATGACGATATTGATTCACTCTTAAATGATCCCAAACTTGCTGCAGAATTCTATAAAGTTGTTAAAAGACTTGGCATTGACATACCGATAAAACAAGCACAACCTGGTCGAACAGCTGATGATGAAAAATATTCAACTTGTAGAAATAAAGTGTATCAAAATACTATCATCAGAACATCTGATTCGAGGAAGGCCGGAGCAAAGTTTCTGATATCAATTGAAAATGTGAAATCGAATGAAAACTGTTACAATGAATGCTGCAATACAGATGGTTGTGATCTTGCCGTCTATGGACAGGGAGATGAGGTAAATTTTAGTAGGATACATCTGCCATAAAAGTCGGTGCCTTATTCACTTCTGTGTATAAAACTGCAGGGCTCAAAATTAATGATGGCATCAGCATATAAATTGCTTTAGGTGGGAGCGTCACTGATGATACTTTTCTGCCACTGGTTAAACATTTTGGGTGTCACTAAAGCCCCTGACTGTGGCAGACTATACCATCAACGTCCCAAACTGCGTTCACCTAACGACAAAAACACGAATACAATATTTATGGTAATACTATTCTACATTTTCCAGCTACAATACGTGAAACAAAATAAATTGCATTCAAGTAACGTAAAAAATAAACAATGTGGACATAAAACAAATCCATTCTAATAAATAAAAGTGAAACACCCTCCGGTAAACAGGAAAGGGTGCAACGTTTCTAACTGTTCAGGCGCATGCGTTTGCAAAAAGTATCGTACTGCGCATGTGCAGTTCGGTATTTTCCATTTTTAAGGCAACCACATGAAAAAATATGTTTCTTAATTATGCACAGTTGCCTAACACTTAATTTATTAATTTTTTTGAAAGAAAATTTCAGTTTGTCAAGCGTCTGCGTTGATTATCAACACACATCGCTCACACTTGATGTCAATACTGATAGGCAAATATAAAAATAGCTGCAAATAGTTTGTAAAATATAAAAAATTTAATGAATTGATTAAAAATTATCACAATTTATATACTCAAAATTATTTACAACTGTTATGAATGGATTATGAATACTATTCACTACAATAGAGGCACAAAAATGTAGCATACCTTTTGCAGATCGAATATAATAATTGAAAACAAATTCTAACAACAGGGGTCTTAAATATCTTAAAAAGTAAATTCTTTGACCTTGTTGATCTGGCACGTGTGAGGTCATGTGATACACACCGAATGTTAATTCATCTTTCTCCATTTTAAGTCAATTTCTACGAGTCATGTGGACCCGATATCAGTAATTTTAAGGAATAAACAAAAACAACTTGGTAAAATTAATGGTTTTAGGGCTTTGTAAAGTTTTGTATTTAGATACTTACTTTTCTCAACTTTATTGTTTATAAAAATGTTCCTGAACTGTGAAGAAAAACCTCATAAATGAACGGAATTTGAAGCATAACGCAGTTAGGGACGTTGACGATATACCTGGTGTATATTATTTGCTAGTATTTAACATTGGGCTTTTGAAATACAGCAAAATAACCTTTCAGTCATGTTGATTTGCTGCAAAAATCACTTTGTAAAACAATTGCCATAGGTGGGCTGTTTCACTCATGACAAGATTTTAAAATATTGCTATTGGTGACAAATGCTTACGTTTGATCCCTGAAACTAGGAGTGTCTTGGTCACATAACATTTGGTCACATATCATTTACACCACATTACTCTTGACCGTTTTCGCTTGGAAAGGATTCTATATATGTCTCCCTCACCTTTTGGGTATTGGATTAGTGTTATCAACTAAATATTGTATTAAGCACTACAAATGATATAGTGGATTCAGTGTTCTCACTGGGTGAAAATTAAAGGAGGGCGGCCGCTCGGCACCACACCCTTCAAAAAACCCAAACTCACATGATAATAAACGAAAAGCAAAAAAAAAAAAAAGGGTGGGGAAAGATGATATCCGTCTGACATTCATGGGCAGTTCCTGTTTTGCTGGACCGATCAAAGTTTTAATATTATTTTTAATAAAGATTTCAAGATATACGAAAAACAATAAAGATGTTTGTAAAGTGATCTCCTAATGTCAGATACATTTTTGTTATTTCCATCTTCATCGAATGTATCGATCGCTGTGATAAAATATTATTGCCAGCTGATAAAAAGTAGTTTTGTTTTTGTAAAGACGGTGTATATATTATTTGGCACTCAAGATAAATGATTTTAATGATAAACACTACCACTTCCGTTGTTTTTATAAGTGTTCATATCCCCTCAAAATGAAAAGTTTACAATATTTTATAAAGAACTGCTGAATAAACAGAATAACAGAAAGTAAAAATCATCAGTTTCAACCAATTATATCTGCAACTGAGGACAAAATATCAAATGATAGTTAGTGTAAACAAAAGACAGAATGATCGTTCTGATCACGTGACAAATTTGGCGCAAAATAAGAGGGGTTTTTTTCAATCGGAGATTGCCGAATCCGTAAAAAATAAAATGTTTTCATTGCTTACATAAAATATAACTTTTATTGTGTCTATCAAACATACAAATGAATACAGATGTTGGACAAAATAGAGACTGTTAAAAATCTGTTAAATTTTACGGTAACTGTCGTTGCTTTTTCGTACACAACGCGGCTTGTTTCCTTTGATGTCCAGTGTGCAGACTGATCGTTGTTTTTTGTGTGGAAAAAAGTGCATTTGGAAATAGCAGAGATAGGTGTTGAAAAATAAAGGATGGCGCTCAAAAATAAAGGAGGGCGGGGAACGTGAAAGGAGGGCGGCAAAATGGAATAGCGGGGCGGGGCGCCCCACTTAAATGGAGCAGTGAAAACACTGGGATTAGAAGTCCAGACCATCGGGACTGCAGCCGAGCGCTCAGCGACTCGGTGGATCATAAAAAAAACATTGCATTATAATACTTATAAAGCTCATAGAGTTGTATTCTGACAGAATTAACCAAATATCTGCATAATAAAACAAATGTTTAGACCTGTAATTCTCATCCTGTCATCTGTGTTAAATTTACTACAAAAGCATTAATGTAATAATGTGCAGGAAATTTTACACAGAATATCCAAAACATCTCATTTTTCAACATAACGATATTAGGTGTTTACCACGAAATGCAGTTTTCATATTTTCAACACGTAAAAATGGACTGTATCCAGATCAGATTACTTTGTATTCGTGTATGTTTTATGTAGGCCTTGACTTGTAATTATAATAATATCAGTTTTTACTTCGTCATAAGTTATTTGGGAATCTTGAGAGTTATCCTCCCATATGATAAAACGTTGGATTTACAGACGTGATTATGGATATATGTTTCAAGGTTTCTCGGATCCATTTAATGCATGCATTAAACAGATCTGATAAGTGATATGTGTCGCTGGCTTAAGTTTGGTTAATCTACAAACCTGTAATACATTTGGACAAAGTTACAATAGAATGAAACAAAAGTCTATGACATTGAAACAAGGAAATTCCCTTTAAGAGTAGACAGAGCTCATCTCCATTTAACTGTTACGTCTCACGATATGGTGCGTTTTTAAAAAAATATGAAAACTGTATTTCGTGGTATTAGAAAAACTAGGACGAGCAGAAACACTTCTCATATATACGGACATGAATAGTCTAAACAATGAAATCTAAGTAATGTTTGATTTTAAATGTCAAAACATGTTTAATCTTCTGACTACAGGGTTAATTTCTGACAAAAATACACGTTGATGGGGTACAAATTTATAACTTTTAACCACAAATTTTCACTGAAATCTTTCATTTATAAATATATAAAATAATATTCATATGTGAATGGGTAAGAATTATTTTTGTGGGTTTTTCAAATATTTGTGATATTTTAGATCAGTTAATGTTGATTAAATTTAGGCAAACGATCAATAACATCGCATTTGTGGTCAGATGTCCAGTTTATATCCATTATTCCCAATAACTGTGTTTTTATGACCAGAATTTGTTTTGGAAATAAACTAAGATTCATATCCCAATATTTTGTTATTTTCAATGTGGGTAAAACAGTCAAATTTATTATCAAATTAGCTGTCACAATCGGCTATCAGTTCCTGCAACATTCCACCATTGTTAGCAAGCATTAATAGTTTCTAAAAATATTAATAACCCCAGTGAATTTATACTGATCAAGCATTCTGCCAGAAAATAATTTGAGGGTACATACCTGTAGTAAAAACAAAACAAGACCAGTAAGTGCCCCTATTAAATGGGTTTGAAATGTTTTCTAACTGGAATTTATCATATCATATGACAGGTATTAAGCAGCCATTTTCTTGCTATCATCTATCTAAAAATTAACAAAAATATATCAATTAATTTCAAAGATTGTAGGGTACATACTTTTAACCTCCATACCTTCGGTAGAAAGCCTGTGATACTCCTAGATCACAACATATTCATATGTGTATGTGGATGAAAATAGCTTTTATTACATGGTTTTATCACCTGTTTCTAGACTCCAATAATCATCTTTTAAATTCTAACTTAGTTTAAATAAGATTAAAAAAAACAAAAAACTGAAAATGACATTTTTGAAATAAAACCCTTTATTAAACTTGTTAATATAATAGTAATAAAACTTGTTAAACTTTGTTTGCATGAATATATAGATCTGTACAAATGCACAATACATGGTCCAGGGTATTTTTTGATTGTCATACCCTATCTTGCTGTGTTTTAAAAAATATTCTAATATTAAATAAAAAGTGTAATAAAATTGTTGTTTTCAGACAAAGCACAATTGCTACCTGTTTCGCTGTAAAGATAAAGTGACCAAAGAAAACAAGTGCTTGTTCAACAATTACACAGGGTATGTTTCCAGTACTGTATCAAAAATCAAGGTGGTGTCAAAACATCCAGACAAGATAGAAGATTTGGAATCATTAAAGAATGTGGAAGAAGCTCGAACAACAGCATATGTACCACCCCCTACAACAACACCCAAACCACCACCACCACCGACAGAACGTCCTCATACAGGTATGTGCATTTTGTCACTATTCACACAAAGTGACCAGTAGTACATATTCATGTGTGTATATATACACTGGAACTCCACTGTTGTGACCATTGGCGAGACTTATTAAAATTGGTCGTAATAGTGGGGTGGTCCTAATACCGAATTGCCAATATTCAGAATGATGGTTGTTTGGAGGTGTAAAATACCAATGTCTAAAATATTTACGTCCCACCCTCGGTCCCGGTTGTCGTCAACAATGTCTCAAGTAATAAAAAAATATTAAAATCAATGTGATGCTAGTGTATTGCCATTTACACTGAACTGCAGTTGCACAAACTCTCTAGACAAATGATACCTTCCGACGTTTTGTGACTCAAAAGACAAATAGGTGACTTTGGCTCACATGAATGATTGCAGCTAATCATTGCAAAATAAAGGATTAGAATGGAATGACTTTTGATTCCATAACAACATATACTACTCAAAAGAATTTAAGGGTCAAAAATTTATAACCAAATAAGTTTCAGAGTGTATTAGATTGATGATGTAAACTACACCAAAAATTTAATTTATTGTTCCATATTTACAAAAACCCACAAATAAACGTCACTGTATACAAGAAAGTCACATGACATGCTGTCAAAGTTGAAGGTTGTGAAACATGGATTTTACACATTAGAACATTCGTTTAATAGTGTGTGAATCCACCCCTGGCGCGAATACACTCGACACATCGTTGCCTCATGCTGTTGATCAGACGTCTGAAGAACTCTTGGGGAATGGCCTGCCACTCTGCCATAAGAAGTTGACCCAGATCATGAAGGTTGGCCGGAGGGGCATGGTTATCCCGAACTCTCCTGCCTAATTCGTCCCAGGCGTTCTCTATTGGGGCCAAGTCAGGCGAATATGCTGGCCAATCCATCCTGGCGATACCTTGTTGTCTGAGAAAGTCCGTTACCACCCTGGCGTGCTGGGGTCTGGCATTGTCATCCTGCAGAACTGCCCCGCCGCCAATCTGCTGAAGGCCTGGGAGAACCAACGGCCGGATAATCTCATTCAGATAGCGGATTCCATTCAGATTGCCATCCACTACATAGAGGGGGGTCCTGTGGTGAATAGAGATGCCGCCCCACACCATGACGCTGCCACCACCGAACCGGTGACGTTGTCTAACGTTAACGTCAGCGAAGCGCTCCCCAGGACGTCTGTAGACACGAACCCGACCGTCGTTGAACTGGAGACTAAACCTGGACTCATCAGTGAACATCATTCGACCCCACTGAACACGTTGCCACCGCAGATGAAGTGTGCACTAATGAAGTCTGGCCGTTCTGTGACATGATAGGAGTGATGGTCGAACAGCCTGGCGACGGCAGCGTAGATTATCTCAGACGATTGCGTATGGTTTGATCAGACACTCGAGTTCCAGTCGCAGTCCGCAGATTGTCACGTAATCGGCGTGCAGTGGTTGTGCGTTGACGTAGAGCCATATTGGTGATGTAGCGGTCCTCTCTATTTGTAGTGCTTCGGGGTCTTCCCGGACGTGGACGATTTCGAACAGAATTCGTTGCTTGGTACCGTTGCCACAGTCGGCCAACGACACTCTGACTGACACCAAGTCTCAGAGCAACATTTCTTTGCGTATTGCCATCCTGAAGCCAAGCAATAGCCCTTCCTCGATCTTCGATAGGCAGTTGACGTCGAATTTGGAGTGTGCACCGTACACGAACGCAAGCTCCAATTATACGGAAATTCAGCATTGGGAACATGGAATACACATGCAAAGCGTGCAAATGAAGCGCTTTGTGAAAAAGCAAGTTATGGGCACTTAGCAGACCTTTCGCTTTCGCCCTAATTTACGTGCAAATGTAAGCATGTTTTCGCCATTAGAACTAGTCGACAAGTGTCAATGACAGTGGATTTTAATTCATTTATGGGTTGCTTAGACCCACTTTTGTCAAAATGGAACAATACCATGCGTGACATTATGGTCTAGCTAATATAATTGACATTCAGAAAATAATGTCGAAAATATCGTCTGACCCTTAAATTCTTTTGAGTAGTATATTACTCTGTGTAACTACTACTTTTCAACATTCTGGTCCAAAAATTAACCATGATGTGCTATGAGTAATTTGTAGACCAGTTTTTGCTTCACATTTGTGGGGTCAAAATGTATTGAAATTGACCAATTTAATACCAGATTATTATTTTTTTATATAAAATGAGATGGAAATAATCCGGTCTTTAAAATATTGGTATTCATAGAGGGGTTGTCATAGAACCGGGGTGATCCTTAGTTGGGGTTTCACTGTACTAGCAGAAAAGAAATTCTGTACACTAAGTAAAATAGTCTCAAACCAACTGTAAAGTTTGTAAACAGTGAAATGTAAATTTGTGACTCAAGTGACAAGTGGACACACTATAATTGTGCAAATCATCTCATAATGTTTACAAAATGACCTAGAAATTTATAACAATTTTGATTTTTACTTGTATTTAAATGAATTTATGTTTGTATGAATGTATGTTTGTATACTGTATAACCGGAAATTTTCGAGGATTTTTATTTTCGAGGGTAAGTAGTCAGCATCGAAAATATAAATCCTTGAAAATATTTTGAAAACATCAACAAATTCTATCTAAAATATTTATTGTGAAAAACATAACACACTAACAATTTACCGGAACATTTTATTTCCTGTCATGCGAAGTACACCGGATACGACAAGAGAATAGTATAGTCAAAACAACAAGTTAGAATTTTTAAAAAGTTATTGCGTGAATCTCACTGTGTGTAGAATATAATGACATATTTTTAAATTTCGGATATTGCTTTTGTCAATGTCCGCACGCACTGCATCAGTGATTCCGGTGTGGATAAATGCAGATTTCAAGATTTTCTGGCGTGTTTTCAATTCTGCCATAACTTTCATAATCCACCTTGCATTAATTGGTTTTATCGCCGAAGTACGCATGTCGCTCTTGATGTCTGTTACACCTTCGCCATCTTTCATAGCCAGGGAAACCTGCTTTGAATACCATGTGGTGAACTCAAACTTCATGGCGTTCTTAAGTGGTTTGTTCACACGTACGTCGTAATTGGCTTTACACAAAATCAAAGACTGTGATCAGTTGTCTGGTGAATAGTAGTCAGTGGCCAATTAGGCTACAGCTGAGTGTTCTATTGTTTAACTTTACATGTCGGTGGTATCAAACAACTGGCAGCCGAGGTGAAACTTTAATCAACAGTAACAAGTATTCTTGGAACTAGACTTGTTAAAACTCGAAAATAAAATCACTTTCAATTTAGATTTGGCAAACGACGAAAATAAGAAACCTTGAAATGTTTTTATACCCCAAACCACGAAAAATTAAGACCACGAAAATTTCTGGTTATATGGTATATAAAACAATATTTTAAGATAGTTTTATCATAGCTTCCGAAGTGTTACTAATTCCACCCTGTATATTTGAGAAGTTTTTCCAGTGATTAAATGTTTCTGGTGTGTTTTAAAAAAAATTTCAGTTAATACTGTTTGTTGCATTAGTGGTGTTTACACATTTGGTTTTAAACTCTGGAATATTATGGCAGCATTGTTGACATGTGTGTACAAAGGTAAATTACTTGCTGATAACATACATGACTAGTATGGAATGGACTGTACATTAGAAAATCACAGAACTATAGTTTTCCTTCTTTCATATTTTAGTCAGTTTAGTTTTCCTCCTTTCAATATTTTAGTCAGTTTATTGTGAGTTTCAGCTAGTCAGTTTATTTGGAATGGGAGCTAATTCCTGCCAATAAGCAGTCCATTTTTGCATGTGCTCTCAAGATATTTTTGTAATTGCAACAAACTGTCTAGAGTGCTTAATTAATACACACATATTTTTCTTTGTTGAACACAAATTTTTATATTAATCAGCCATTACATACATTTAAATAAATTTCATTTTAGACAAATAAAGATTGATATATTTTATAAGCTTGTACATGACCCCCTAAAAAAAATCAGAACCCAAACTCATTTTCCCCACCCCTGCAAAATTAAAACTAACAAACAAAACACAAATGAAAATAGTAAATCCCTTTAATTTGATCAGGTGTACAACTATAATGAAAAGTCTTGACTTGAAAAGTCTTCAGTATTACATGATTATATGATAATAGTGAATTAATTGGGCAAACATTACAACTGGTAGTTCAGTATTACAATACGTGCTATGACCACCAAAGATCTTGAAGGACGATTGGAGTCAGAAGTCAAATTTGAAAGTTGACGTTTTTTTATCAGTAAATTGCAAATTCAAACAATAAAAATGACTAAAAACAAAACAATAACAACTGTATGATCAACAGAATGAAAAAGATTGACAAAAATAATGTTCCACAGTGATTAATGGACCTTCCTGGAAATTGTCAAAATCAGGAATGACACCCCTTGCACGTGTACGGGGCAACTGCGGGATGTATGTGCAAACTATGGAATGTGTTTCGGTGTTTTGATAAACAGACCTGAACGTTCTTTACTAGGATGTCTGTGGTCAAAACGTATGTTTGGTCTAACATTAATATTTCAAAGTCCCCTACTTTTTTTGAAGAGTGTATATATATATATATATATATATATATATATATATATATATATATATATATATATATATATATATATATTCATAGTAAGTAGTTTTATAATACATAAAAGATAAATAGGTTTTGGGTGGGATTGTTTGGTTTTCTTTTTAAAGTGACAATCTTAATATGCTGTATTGCGTGGATATAGAAAATGAGTGTCCTAATTTGACGGAATTTATTTTCATGAATTTCTACCTGATGTGAAAACCACAAAAGTAAATTTAAATGTTTGTGATGTAATGATTCAACAAGTTATTCAGTATCTATATAAATAATATAATATGTACATTTACTTATATTTGTAAATACCAAATTGGTTGTATTATTAGGTAATTAATTTGACCAGTCTCAGTGTATTGTTTAATAGCTATTTCATTAAACCGCTGAAACAGTTGACCAGTCATTATTGTAGACTGAAATGAAATATAAATCTAAATATTCAGTTATTTCATATTTACCTGGTTCTGTTCTTGATGTATGAAAAAGTGATTCTTCAGGTGTAATTTCTCTCTTATGACACAGGAATTTTGTTTGTATCTTAGATCCTGGCTGATTGAATATCACATTATCCTGTTGAACAAATAGAACTTTAAAACGGCAATACAATTAGTACATACGTAAGCACAACACTCCTTTTAGTTAGATATATTAAAAAAGCCCAGGTGAAATATTACTACCGGTTACAAGTAATATTGTACCCGAGGCTACTTGTGGGTGTGTTTGAAGCTCCCAATCTACAGGTATTTGTCTACAAAGGCTCCGGTATGAACTAGGACATGATATGTGACACCACCAGTGTGACTGACACTCAGGATAAGGTGTATACTGGGTACCTGCTTTCTAGATTTGAATGTCTGCCAAGTGATGGTATTGTTATCAGCCTTCCCTGTTGACTGACTTAGTGGTTAGGTGGTCAGCACATGTTCTATTCAAATTATTGGACCACATATTAAAAGGGCGATGACATTAGCAAAAAGGAAAAAACTTTTTAAAAAGTTTGTTTTGTTTAATAACACTGCTAGAGCACATTGCTTTATTAATCACTGGCTATTGGATGTCAAACTTTTGGTAATTCTGACATGTAGTCATAGAAAACCCGCTACAGTTTTCCTAATGCAGCAAGGGATTTTTTATATACACTTTCCCACAGACAGAAAAGCACATACCACAGCCTTTGACCAGTTGTGGTGCACTGGTTGGAACAAAAGAACCCCCAATAATTTTAATGGATCCACCGAAGTGTTTTGATCCTGCGACGCAAGCACCTCAAGTGAGCACTTGACCGACTGAGCTAAATCGCGCTCCAGGGAAAACATCCACTGCAGATTGTAATTTGTATTGTATAATAATGTTTTTCAGTAAACAAAAATTTGTTGCCCAGGTGAGAGTGCCAAATGTATGTTTCATTTCATTATTTGTTAAATGTTCTGGTTTGATATACAATTCTTATGTTGTGCAAGTTCTCTGGTTATTGTTTATAATAAATACAATAACTGTTTACATTATCTGTTAATGTTGAATCAGCAAATGTTATTGTTTAATGAAACAACATTTAAAACATATTTTTTTTAAGTTGTTTGTCATAAAAATATGAGAAATTCCTCATTCTGCTGCTGACAGAAAAAGGCAAACTGTAGAAAATGGATTTCGCTTGTGCTGTGTATTAATTTACTGCAGAAAGAAGTAGATTATTATTTAATAGTGTTATATAACTAATATTGATATAATAGTTAAACACATAGAATTACAAAAATAGAACGTGATGCTTTTTGATGTTCATGAAAGTATGAACCACAAAAACACATTACATACTTATGTATGAATGGCTGCGTGCTAATGTGCTACGCTGTTCATACAGTGTGCAAGGTGTTTCTGTGGTTCATATTTCCATGAACATTAAAACAGATAATGTTCAGTGCTTAAATGCATACATGTGAGATTTACATTGTACTTTTCAGTATACAGAACAGTAATCTGACCTGAGTTTGTAATTATATAGTTAATTTACTGCGTGATGTCAGATGAACAAGATAGGGAATTAAACTTGATATTAAGAGTTGATTTAGTGTTGGACGTTCATGTTATTATGTTACAACTAATTAAACAAGAATAGACTACAATTGTTACATGTATCCCATAAATTCAAAGGTTCATTGAATTGTATATTGCCATGCAAAATTTACAGCTCAGGGGTCTAAATTCACTGAAGTTTCACAACTTTGAGATCTTGTAGTGCAATGCAAATAGACTTGCAAGAACGTTGTGTTGTTATTTAAGAGAGCTTAAGCAAACTTTGTAAATAAGTCCCCAGATTTTAACCATAAAAGTGGCTGAATTGTGATTAATGTGCATTTAAACGGTCGCAGATACTGTGCTTTTAAAACTTTGATCTAGAATGAAGGTTTTGATAAAATATTGCCCATTTAAATAGTCTGGATAATTGAGTCTGGACTTTAATAAACCTGTATAAGTTGACCCTTGTGTTTCTTTTATTAAAAAAAAATAACAACCCAAAACTTAGTTTCTGACATATAGACCATGCACAGTATACTTTTTGATAATCAGGTTTACCAGCAGCTTTTGCTTTAAAAGATCCCTTGCTGCCTGTCGTAAAAGAGTAGCCTATATGGTGACAGCGGGTTTCCTCTAAAAAACCTGTCAGAATGACCATATGTTTGATGTCCTATAGCTAATGATAAGATAAAAAATCACTGTGCTTTAGTGGCGTCGTTAAATAAAACAAACTTTTCTTTACTTTACTTTCGCTTTCCGTCTTAATCCATAGTACAACTATACAAATAAATAAACTAATGCTACTTAAATGTCAACGTTAGGACGATCATTATTAAATTAAATACACATGTATCGTAAAAACAAAGAAACAAACAAACAAAAAAAACCCAGAAGATTAGTTTACATAAAATTATATTAAAGTTTATATCAATACATTATCAATGGTTGAGAACTGCTTCTCAGTTTCCATCATTTGCTTCTAAAATTAAAATATGCGAACAGATTACACCCCATTTTATAAATTTAATTTCGAGTCTGAGTACTCTTACCATGTATTTCATATTTAATGTTTACACTATCAGGTTTGATGGCACTGTACTACATGTATTTGCAAAGGTAATGTTTTTCACTTAAAATGTAGTTATAATTAGTATACATTTCTGATAAATGTATGTTTTTGTTCTGTATTAATTATCTAATTTTGCAAGGGGTATAAACTTCAAATCCAACATTTTTAAAACATAATTTCGTGATTGGATTAAAAAAACAAAAAAGCCTATCCCTTTATGACTTTCCAAAGTGAAATATTTTTGTTTCATGTTATTATGTCTTAACATTTGTGAATTATTTTTGATAGTCATTACTTTCCTAACCTTGATATTTAAGCTATATATTAAGCTTCTCTTTAAATCTACTTGTAAATTATAGATTTTGTGAATATATTTCTTCAGAAAGTGTTTTTGGAAATCCTTTTAATAATAGATTTTGGTGCCAATAACAGTGATGGTACCTACCTATAATATCTCTGCTCTTGTTATTATATGTAGTTAACACAGTTCGTTAAAGAATCAGGCCTGCACAGACTGCACAACAACCATTTTTATAAGTTTAACAAGTTACAAACCTCAATATGGTTTTATTTAAGAATAATTTTGGTACATGTATTGTGTTCAATGACCTGCATTTATGTCAGCATGTTGTGAAATATAATAATTTTATAAACACTTTCTGTGTTTGTCTTGTTTCAGTTGCCTTGGGACGGGTTTGCCACTCAAAACTGAGTTGTGAAGATCCGAATGCCAAGTGCTTGGATGGCATGTGTCAGTGTAAAGCTGCATTTTACCAGAAGCAGCGAGTTTGTCGTAAGTGTAGTTTACTTTTTTAACAGAAAGATCATGAGTAAAACAGTAACCTAGTTCAGTAATTTTCTTGTTCCTTTAACAGAGGTGGATATTTGTTTATTACAGTGCTAACAACTGACATGTATGCTCATTGTCATAACAAGAAAAAGTTTAAATATATATAACATGCTAAATTAATGGAGGATTTTGTCTCGCCTGGATGAAGTAAGGCGAAATATAGATGTTACTTTTCTGATGACAGTATCAGCATTTTCATTTACATGTAGCTGTAACATAAAGCTTTCATGTTTAACTCTATGTCTAACAAACTATAAGTCCTAGATCAGTGAAATTTGGTTTATAGTTTTTAAATATTTATTTATTTATTTACTTAAAGAACTAGAGTAATCAAAAAGATTACATCACATATTATTTGTTTATTCACTTAATCAGTTAATGAAAGGCTACACTTGCAGTTAAATTGAATAGTGGGGGTAATATCTGCCCCCCCCCCCCCCACCCACCCCACCCCCCATCCTTAACTAAACATGGCATAAAAAAGTAATGGCTGTTTGTATCCAGTCCAAGTCTTAGTTTAAATGCTGGAACTCTTTGGTTCACCCACATGTGCTGAACAGAATTATGGCACTAGATATAATCTGCACTGTCATGTGCTAACAGGAAATATTCTTGCTCTTAGCACTTTCAACTCGTTATAGTGTTTATGATGGGACACATAAGTGCACTAAAAACATGAGCTCTATGTAGGGAGTACTTTTTTTCCACAAGTGCTTTATTTGTTCAGGCTACACAACCCAAACCATACACACTTAATGAACATCATCCATGGCCAGTTCACTATGGAATATAGAATTTCAAAAGAAATTTCAGGTCATAGCCTTACAAATATTACCATTTATCTTTATCCACATGTGTTTGTATCGATGTACTTCTCTAACAAATATTGACAAACTGGGTGTCTACAACCACAAAAACTCTTTTCCTTTTTGTGCTTTTCTTTTCTTTTTTCTTCACAAAAGTCAGGGTAAAGGCCTTTATTGATACAAATGTACTTTATCCATACACCTGTTTGAACACAAATGCCAATTAAACTACTGAATAGAAATATGTAGCATGTATTAATGGGGGAAAGTAAATTTCAGAAATGAATTAATGTTTATTAACACCCCAACACAAAACACAAATAGGCCATTGGGTGTAAAACAAAGGTAAGTATGAATATGCATATATATATATATATATATATATATATATATATATATATATATATATACACACACAGTCGAACCTGTCTATGGCGGCCACTCGTGGGACATGACAAAAGTGGCTGCCATAGAGAGGTGGCCGCCGTATGCAGGTCATATATAAGTCAGAATTTTTAAAAACAATTACACGTATGTTGCAATAGAACTATTAAGGAGCCATATACATGTGCAAAAACGTAATTAAAAACAAGACAAAAAATTATCATCTATATGAAATTTTATTAAGTAAAAAAGAGAATATTTAACAAACAACAAAATAATGGAGCACTGTTCTGCGCATTAAAGTCACTGATTATCCTTTAATGTTCACTTGCTAAAGAAGTTACGTATCTTGCTTTGTTTGCACGTATTTTCAACTCGCATGTTTGACACACTTTCCTGAAGTTCCATCACAGAAGTTACGATATCACATTTACCGTGGAAGAGTCCAAATTCTTTTAACTTTCGAACATATTGTTCGGCCTCTGACAGAGAACACACAGTGGTAGTATCCACACTTTCTTCGTCACTGCTAACATCTTCTGATGATTGGGATGGCTCCAAGTTCTTCAGAAGTTCCGAAGTTGGTCTGGTCCAGTTCAAAGATCCTTCCTCACAGGTTGGAACACCGGCATCTGAGTCGGCCAACTCTTGAAATGTACAGTTGAACAGCTGCTTTGACTTGGCCAATATAACTAGAGGCAAGTCGTCGTCATCGTCGTCGTCAGTGTCGACGTCACTGGCTGCACTAATAGCTACTTCAGAATCTTTGAACCCACATTTTGCGAAGCACTTCTGGATGGTGGATGCTTCCACGTGTTTCCATGCATTGTGGATCCAGTAGATGGCCTGCAGAATGTTGATTTCTTTCAGAAGCTGTGAACCACACTTGCTTGTATCCTTTTCCATGGCAGAGATCACGTGCTGTAGTTGTCTTTTCCGGTATTTGAGCTTCATTGTTTGTATGATGCCTTGGTCCATCATAAATATCAAAAATAAACTGCAGCAGTATTTAATTCCTTCTAGAGTTGACACTTTTAACTCCAGTTGTTTTAGGCTAGATACCCTCTTATCAACTGCGTTTAATGACCACTGCCGATGACTAGTACATCGTACCGTTAATCCTGATTAAAAACACTTGTTAATTAACGAACACAGCTAAGCGACTGACGACCTTTAAAGGACCGCTGTTTATCAAGCCAATTGGTTATATCAACAAAAACATCTTACGTTTTGTTTTTTACGATTGCCGATATTTCTTTATAACTTGCACTAAAAAACAATTGTGGCTGCGATAGCAGGTTCATTTTCGCTTTTTTATGACAAAAGTGTGGCCGCTGGCCGCGTTGAGCAGGTGGTTGCCATATAGAGGTAAAATATATAGTAAAATTCATTGGGGGGACCTCAGGGTGGCCGCCATATGGAGGTGGCCGCGAAGGCAGGTTTGACTGTATATATATATAGATGTTAGTAAGTAGTATTGTCTTTTTGTTCATTGCTTGGCAGGTTTTTTGCTTTTGTTGGGTACATGTACATGAGGACATGAAGAAAATGAATTTAGTGTTATTTTCATCAGAATGTATCTTTCCAGCTATAAAAGTTATATGTTCACTCAAGTCTTGTTATGTAAATGTCAAATTAAAAGTCACCAAACGACCATCTGTGATAAATCATTATTGCTATGGTAACCCCTGCAATTAAGAAAATGTCCACAGCAAATAATATGCCATGAAAAAAGTGTCCAGGACATTTTCCACAGCAAAATTTCCACGAACATGTTTGCATTGTAGGTAAATTTTAATGATTAGTTTGTTATTTGTGTGGTTTGCGAAAATGCTGTAAGATTTATTTATACCAGTGGCGGCATTTGTTGATTGAAAGTGACATAACAGTTAACACGCGGATGACACATGCACATTCATGAACAATGGGGTTCCAAGGGGACAACAATTTATCATATACAGTATACTGTATAGTCAGTCCACAGTTATGTGCCAGTTCAATCTTTATATTTTAATTATGTTTTATCAAAGTATCAGAATTATTTAATGCGATATAGAATTAAAATAGTTTTCTTTAATAAAGGCATAATTTCTGTTAGGAAATCTGTCACCAAGACCAACTGCCACTCGGCACCAGACAAGAGTAGCATATTTTGCCAATATAAATGACGCAGAAATTTTAATTAAACTATCGGAACGATCTCTCTCTCTATATATATATACATCTACAAATATATCATCATCAGGCTGACCATAACACTTCAAGTGACTTGTAGGATGTATGTTAAACATTTTACTGAAAATAAAACTCCCGTAATGCACCATAGCCATGTAATGCACTGTAGCCACGGTTCAACGATGTATAAGCTATTACCCCTTACAATCCATTGGTCACTGCAGTGCATGTACTATGATCAGCGAACAGAGTTCAATGACCTAGTTGATACTTGCTTAATTTAATGTCCGATGATACTGAGATTCAGATACTTAGTAATAACGGTGCAGTTACTGTTTTAATATTTACTTTTAATCTGTTTTCAGTTCACAAAGTATATTTTATTTTTAACAATAAAAAAATACATCTTGAAGAAAAAAAAATCCAATATAGTCCACAGCAAAAAAAAAATGCCACAGAGAACAAAAAAATCCATGGCATTGCTGATTGCCATGGGAAATTGCAGAGGGTTTCTATGGTTCACTTTTTAGAGTTGAACGAATCAGGCACTGTAGTCCTCTTTGGTTTTTTTTTTTTAGAAATGTCAATAAATTATTTGTGACTTAGATTGCTTTTTTACCGGGTTAACTCTGGCACTCGCCAAATTCACCAATTGTGAATTTCAAAAACAATTGGTGAATTTTATTTTAATTTGGCGACCAAACGTCAAACAATAATTGGTATTTTGTTGGAAAATAACTGGTTTTGCATTTTTAAAGATAATTTAGCTAAATGTTTTGCTTATCCAGAGCTAGCCCTTCTTTTTAGTATTAAAATGTAATATCATAGTCACTGAATTTGCTCAGGAAGTGTTTTCAAAATGTCATGTAACAGTAACTATCAAACAGATGGGCAGATGCACTCATTTTTAGCATTTACTTTAGGACAAATTTGTATCCGTGAGAAGGAGTTTGAATGCCGCGCAAGGGGAACGTCTCGGCGGGGTCCTGACTGTATCACCACCTCCCTGGTTTGTGACGGAACCCACGACTGTGCAGACGGCTCTGATGAACTAAACTGTCCAACTAAAGGTTTGTTGCTGCTGTAAAATATGCATGGAAAGCATGGGATAGGATATCATGGGGTTTTTTGGTTTAATTAAAAAAAAGTGTACAAATGTATATGTTTTATTGGTGCTGGGTAGAACAGAGTACAGTGTAACATGTTAAGCAGTCACTTAAGGAAGTATTTAAAGATGATGTTTTAAGACTGTTAGCTGGATAAAACAGTTCAGTTTAAATTATTTCAGACAGTAATAGTTTAATCTGTTAAAACATGTGGCTGCTTAATTGATTTGACTGTACATACATGTTTGAAATAAATCTTTATTCAGTGTTACTTGTTTAAAAATTCAGTTGGGTGAAAGTACTATAACATGGATATTGTGTTAAATTTTTAGTAACTCGTCACTGAATGTAGTTTCAGTTTTCTTAATTTAACGTAAATCTAAATGCACTTTTAAATATTTCACAGACATGTTTTTGATAAAAGCTTGCAAATTTTTAAAATTTTATAATATTTATATTACAAGTAAAAAAACCAGTGCACAAAAGCAAGATTTGTGCTATAATTTTTCTTAGAATAAAAAAAAAACTCAAGCAAATATTTTCAAGGTTTGTGAAGGGTGCCTGAATATGTTTGTCCAATGTAAGCACGCGAACCTGTATGTGGTGCAAGAAAAAGTGTGTGCAAACAGTTTATGATGGGATGTGTCAACGAGGGTGTTTGCAAGCTGTGACACCACTCTTTCGCCTCTCTGCATTTACATTTTTGTGTACTTCGCTCAAAGTCAAAGTGATGCTTTACTAGTGTTTGATGAATCAAAGAACTCTGCAGAAACAAAAGTGAAAGAATTTATTCTCGAGATATAGGGCTTTATATTGCACTGAAGTCGAGGCATTTTGCCCCAAATACATATGCTCAAATTAAGTACAAACATGCTGACCTCAAAACATGTCACGTCATAACCACTGAAATATGAAGCTTTGGTTACATTAAAATAACTTGACATGCATTTGTGAATAAACTCTGGGACTGCAGGATTGTACTTTTTATGTTCCTTTTGTATCTTAAGCTTTATATTGGTATTATTTTTATATACACTTCAGATTGGGGTAGTGAGCAATTAGCTTTATTCATCTCGATCTTACTTACGTATGTCCTTTCAACCAGGGACACATTTTTTTTTTTTGGTATTCTGTTACCTAGGTGAAGAAACACTTACGATAATGAGAGTATGTTCCCAGGGCTAGCTCTGTCACTCACCAAAATTGCCAATAGCAAATTTTAAGAAAACTTGTGTGTTAATTGATTTTTTGTTGGAAAATAGCTGTAGATTTTGCTTTTTTTAAAGATAATTTGGTGAAATTTTCTGATCACCCAGAGCAAGCCCTGTGTAACAGTTTGTGTTATTTAATGACCTTGTATCTCATTTTGTATTATATATGAGCAATCCAAGAATGTTATGGTCAAGGTTGGCTTATTCATTTTGAACACTTCTCTCTTTTTTGCTGAAACCTGAAAAACAAGTCATTCGATAAAATATTTTACATCTCTACAGCCTGCTTATCTGTCATCAGACTGTCTTATATAAACAGCTTCTGAAAGTCAGTTTCTGCAATGTTGTTACATTTGTTACAGAATTACCAAGTATATAAACATGTATATAAACATATAGACCTGTGAATAACACTATTAATTTATGGTTATCAGTATTTTTAGCAGAATGAAATAAAACTCAAGTTTTTCGTTTATAAATAATATTATCGAATATTTTATTTCCGTGTTGAATTTATTTTTGTGTTTTTCACAAATTGATGAAAGTAAATTCCAAGTGAAAGTTAGGGTTGTTGAAAATGGCATGGAAAACAAAATGGATGTAGTCTCGTTTAACCAGACCTTGTTAGTTTCTGCTGTATGAGGCTAGTATTAGAAATGTGATGCTCACGTTTCTGTCACAAAACATACCACACAACCCAAAAGATACATAAAACTTTAAATCAAGAAAACAATACACAAGTACATACATGATAATAAAACAATACTAAAATGTGGTGTATGGTTTTCTTTCATAAGTGCTGGCCATCAGTACAGCATATGTGTTAAATGGTGGAATGAAATATGATAATATGCATTATCATAATATGATTAAAATGTGGAAGTGAAACAAATCTGGCCAGGATGTACAGCACTGCGATACTTGTAATACATGTTGCATCTTTGCACTAAAGGTTTTGCCTGTTGGCCAATCATAAACCCGTATTGAACTAGTATTTTGATGCAAAAAGTATTGTTTAAATCAAGTTTGAGCCTTCAAATTTTGTTGTCTTGGGATTCAATTTTTATAATAATTTTAAGGATTACAAACAGTGCTTACATGATTATAATGATGAAGCCTTGTGTAATCGTGTGAAATTGTAAGCAACAAGTCTTCATACATTCACAATGATTGACATTAATATTTTTGAGGAGGGATGGGGATTCATGAAAATAAAGGCTCGTGAATTGTATCATTTTCAATAAATTACGAAAATTTGATTAGCGGAAAATAAAGTATTCTATGGTAACGAGAACAAAGTAAAATGATTTAATATATTCTTTTATTTGCATTCAAAGTTGTAAAGTGGGATTGAATGTCAGTAGTGTCAAATTAACTGATAGTAATGTTTGATTTGCATACAAAGTTGTAAAGTGGGATTGAATGTCAGTAGTGTCAAATTAACTGATAGTAATGTTTGATTTGCATACAAAGTTGTAAAGTGGGATTGAATGTCAGTAGTGTCAAATTAACTGATAGTAATGTTTGATTTGCATACAAAGTTGTAAAGTGGGATTGAATGTCAGTAGTGTCAAATCAACTGATAGTAACTCGGTCAACTTCGGACTATGGATTGTTTTTTTTGGGGGGTACAGTCTCTTTTTGCTCTCCGTTAGTGGGCCCATTGAGCTAGTTCTTGCTCTGGACAGTGGTATATCAAAGGCCGTGGTATGTGTTATCCTGTCTGTGGGATGGTGCATATCACTTGCTGCTAATCAAAAAGAGTAGCCTATGAAGTGGCGACAGCGGATTTCCTCTCAATATCTGTGTGGTCCTTAACCATATTTCCAACTCCTTATAACCATAAATAAAATGTGTTGAATGCATTGTTAAAGAAAAGATTTCTTTCCTTCTTCACTTTTTGCCATTTCTTTCAGTATATAAATAAATAAATATCAGTAAAAACATTGTAAATATATCCAACATATCCTGCAGATGTCACTGAATATTTTACAATACTCTAATTAAAATGACTGTCAAGGATGGGCCCCCCCCCCCCCCCCCATTAATTCAGAAATTAATTTTGTGCTAATATACTTCATGTAAAATATTCAAGCTTTCTGTAATGTTCTGTCTAATTGCTATAAGTAATGTGTGATGATTTTGATAGCGACACCAGTGGTGCAGGATCCTTGGTTCAGCAAGTCCAGTGGACATGATTCAGTTGAAGACAACTTGGATAAACAAGACAAAAAATACCATGTACCAGTTTCGAGTAGTGACAGTTCCGAAACTCCCAGAGATGGCAACCATTATGGTTTTCCTCCTCTTGTTCAACACCCAGACTGGGATTATAATGATGAAGATAATGATGACCAGTCAGATAAAGGCCTCAAACATGACAACTTGGAAAAAGATTCTGACGCTGCTACAGACCGTTATCTTAGCGATTCCAAAAACAGTAATAGTGATGAACAGAAAGTTTATGATGATAAGAAACCAGATATAACTGCTAAGAACACCATGCCTATTTCATGGGCGGATGATGAAAATATCTTGGATGGAAAGACGCAGAGTAAAGCATCACTACAAGATGAGCTGAGTTCCAGTCAGAAAGACCTTGATAGCCAGGTACAGAAACAAAAGAGCGATGATGCTGATGCATCACAGACCATAAGTAAAAACAGTGAAAACCAGAAGCCAGCCGAGCATTTAAACATTCCTTCAAAGCCAAGAGCTGGCAGACCCGAGGCTCTACCTCGTCCCACCCCGGCTGTTGATGCCAGTCCAGACATCATTGATATACCTGAACCAGTCCCAGAAGCATCACCAGAAGATACTGAGATAGCCAAAGCCAATTCCAAGTCTCTGCCTTTTGATAGTGACAGCTGGTCAGACTATGTGAAGAATACCGATCTCTTGCCGCCACGTAAACCGGTTGACTCTACTCCAGACAGTGACATACCATACGGTCCCGATCAGCTGGATTATCACCAAGGACTGCCGTACCAACCTAACAGGCCATACCAGCCATCACCACCCCGTTATGGACCAAACCAGCTTGGACGTTATCCTAGTTACCGATATCCTGGGTACAACCAACAGTATCCTGGCTACAATCTGGACTATCCAGACTATGATCCCTATTTCACAGATCAGGATCAGGATTTGAGAAATGCGGGATTCTCACCTCAAACAGATCCAAACTATCCTGGTAGAGGTATACTCGAGATGTTGTGTGCTTGTTATTGTTTGTACAAACGTAGACCAAAATATGATTTCTGATTATTAAATTGTTTTATGGAAAATGTCACTTTTCTGTGTGATTTAGTTTTATGTTGTGATAATTATTTTGTAAATAACATTTGCTGTTGTGTCTTTTTGTATGAATATCGTTTTTGTATTTTTATGTTGTTGTTTTTTAGTGTGCTGCTATTTAGTTAAAGACTAAGATTTTCACTTTGTAGTTGTTGTTTTTTATTGTATGCATGCATTATATATTACTGTATACTGTAAGCATTATAATCTGTTGAATTCATGCTCTTAGTTTTTTCAAAATATATTTTATCACCCCACCCTACATAATTATTAATCACTTGATGAGTGTGTGTGAGTGAGTATTTTTAACATGCCATATACCACTATGGTTTCAGGCATGTCTGTCGCGGGCCAAATCTCTGGATAGCCAGTGGCTTGGTCCAGGACAAAATACTAGGGGGCAATTTAGATTTTTAAACCAAAATTGTGACTAGGGACTTCAATAATATTTAAATTTAGAAGTGCAAGTCCAAAAATAAATTACAGTATAACCCTAAATAATTAAAAATTAAATATTTCAGACGCCAATTTTAGAGCGGGCAGTTCAAAAAGATTCACTTGATGAGACTAATAAAAAATATGTCTGCATAATTTTGGCACATCTGCCTTTGTCACCCTCATCCATATTATATAATACAAGGTTTTTAAAAAATAATAATGTTTATCTCAGAAGGTAGTTCAAAATGTTAATGGTTTATTCAATTTCTGAGAGTCATGATGGGCTGGACAAAGCTGTCACTATGAAATATTTTGTCATCCCATGTTTTGCATTGTTAAAGTTTCATATTTTCAACCATACTTTACAAAACATGTATGATATATACTTGCTGTGTTGTCTGTATTTAGAAAATACCTAAACATTGAATTTTTCAAATTGCTGGTGCCTATTTTTGTTAGTAATATTTTTCCATTCGTTTATGAAGTGCCAAAATGTATTTTTACATCAGATGATCTGTTGTATTATTAATAATTGCCTGGTTAGAAAACATGTTTTACAGATTGATTTCCTCTTATTATCAGTTCTGCATTGTCGTCATAAGATTTATATTCAGGCTGTTTAACCTACATTCACAAATATGTTGGCTCCAAGGCATATTTATTAATATACATGTATATCGGTTAACTGTGTCAAAATCTTTGTCAAGTTCCTTTCATTTGATTTTATTTGACATTGCTGTGATTACTCATGAACAGGTGTTATGATACATCTAATCAATAATCGCACCTACTATGCCATAACAATTTAGGATTATTTGAAATTGAAGGTTAAATCACACAACAAAATAATCTGTTCAGAGAGTATACAGGTACATATACAGGGTTTCTGCAAGAAAGAAATTTTTGGGTATGGCGCTGTGGAATTGAATACCACTGTGAACTGGAAATAAAGTGGGTTAAGTTTAGAGTTAAGAGTAAGAAAATCATACAGTAATGATAACAGTAATTAATTTTGTCAAAAAGTCAACTTAAAAAAATATAATCTGCCAAAAAAAAATTGGCTCTGGCACCATACCTGTTTTACCCTCTGGCAGAAACCCTGATATATACTGTATATGATATGTACTGTACATATCTGTAAGAACCTGCCTACCTACATACATACGTGTATGTATTTGTGTGCATGCATGCATTTACACACAGCAGGTGGCATCTAGCTCAGTTGGTAGAGCGCTTGCCTGAGATGCTTGGATCTAAAGAGCAAACCATCTCGGTTCTCGGTAGACCCATTCTATGATTTGTTTCATGTTCCAGTCACTGGCTGCTGGGGGAAAAAATGTAGCGACTTTCCTCTGAACACTATATGTCAGTTACCATATATTTGACATCCAATAGTCAATAAGCAATAAATGTGCTCTAGTGGTGGTGTTAAGCAAAACGGCAAACATATATACATATACACACACCAAATATATCTTTTTAAATCCTAACATTTTATTTATTTTTGTGATACCAATGATCTGTAGTACATCATTTGTTATTTTAACATCTAAATCACAAATATTTAATCAGAATTACTGGACATGTTTTATACTTATTTTAAGATTTTACATGTTGACACTTTTAAAGCCTAATATTTAATTAATACATTCTTATTTTATTTATAGGTTACAGACCAAAACCTGAACTGCCTGGACAACGACCAACTCCAGGCAAGATAAACTTTATTCTTTAATCTTATAGAGCTGTTGATGTAGTGTAATCTGAGGTTATCATACTGGCATTAAAATGAGCATAGGTCCAGGTAAACTGTATTATACAGGTTACCATAGATTATGGGCCTGGTAACCTGTAGGTCATGACACATGCTGTGTATTTGAAACTGTTCTGGTGCAGGGAATGTGTTTCTAAATTTTTTGATGATGCAAGAACATGTTCCTGATATGCTGATACTTTGTTATTCATTCATATCGTTTTTCTCGTTGTACCGATACTTGTGTGTGTAATTGAGCAAATTTAGGTGGTGGAGTTTTGTCTTAAAATAATATGTGGCATACAAAGTACTGGTCTCTACTTATTTCTTAATGCTTGGTAATTTTATTATAATTACATACTTTCTGGGTTTTTTACAATTTACTCTATTCTGATTGGAGTCGGACAACCTCGAACAAAAACTGAAGATTATGTTTCGATAAAACTTTAAAAAATGACGTCATTACGCCGGCTTGAACATCATTTCGTAAAACAGGTCATGGAAAGGACGTTTGAAGCTTATTTATGTGTATTTTAACTAAATAGGGTGTGTTCAGGCATTTGTGTATAAAGTTTTGAAAAGGGAGCTAAACTCTGGCTAGCGAAGTTTATGAAGGGTTAAGACATGCTGGAAAAAGTATTGATAAAAATAGAAAATTTCCTTGATCAAAGGGAGGGTTAGACCACCGAAACCCACCCTCTGCACACACTCCTGTGTTTGTAGTTATATAAAATCTGTTTCTCGTTTTTTAAAATGAATTTGTCGCAAACTGCATAAAAGTGAGTAGTGTAGTGAATTGATTTTAAATTAAAAAATAAGTTGTGCTGTTTGTAATAATAAGAATTGTTTGTCATTTTGTTGTGAATTTATCGATGTATAACAGTCACAAATTTAGTATAAAATTGCTTTGCTACGCTACACGTTTTTATACAATTTGTGACTGTTATACATCGATAAATTCACAAAAAATTACCAACAATTTGAAAAAAAACATTATTTATTTTTTGGGGTTCTTTTTTGTAATTTCAATACTTGCAAAATATTATCTTGAAACGTTTCATTCCTTCACAATGTTGAATACCGAGATTCATTTCTTATTCTTGTTGTTTCTGTCTTTATTTTACAGATGATAAACAAATCATGGTTAACCAGAAAGGACCCATTAACAAATCTGGTTTCTCACAGCACTTGTCAGACAACATCATTGGTAAGTGTTTATTGTAACTACTCATCATTAAATGTTTCACGAATTATTTTTAACAAGATGTCACCATTTATGACCTTTTCTATAAGTATACTGGCTGAAAATGAAGGCACATTTTGTGTATAAATAACTGTCCAGGTTTTTTTATGCTAGCGCATGAAACTCTCAAGATTGCCAGATAGAAAAACATTTATATTATGTTGAAATTCATATACATGTAGGCTATGCGATATTGATTTTTTGGAAATTGTAAGTCACAGTTGCTTATATTTTGTGGTAAAATTAAATGTTTCAACAATTGTCTTCAGTCTATTTTGCCAAATAGAAGTAACAGTTGGTGATACACTGACTTTTAAAATTTATTTTGATTAAACCATGGAAAAAGACATTCAGTGTTTTGTGTATTTATATTTACTTTAATTTTAAAGAAAATAAAGTTCAGTCATTTAAAAATTATATTTATTATGTAAAGACCATTTCAAAAATAATCCCATTAACTGTTTTACTATTGAATACATTATTTTTGTCATTATTGGCCAAGATTAATTGATGCTTGTCTGTCTATAATGTGCTAATTAACATGTACATGCAGATACCCAGTCACCAGGAAGCGATATGATAGAACAGCCTGACAGTATACCTGACGACTCCTCCAAAATAAGCGATAAGGAAGATAACCACAGCAGTTCTCAAGAGAAAACGGATTCACAGTATGAAAATAAGGAACAAGGAGCAGATAATAACAATGCTAAAGATAAAACTGCAACCAAAGACCAGTCAGTGACAGGTAAACCTCACAAAACTGTGACACAATCTGGTGACAGTCACTCGGGCAGTAGCACTAACAGGAAGACAAAAGAAAACAAGAAGCAACAAAACAAGGTTGAGATCATTGAGGAAAAGGAAACATTTGTAACAAGGGAAAAGGTGATTGTGGCCAGTCCCACAGACAATGCACAAGGACCGATTGTTGCCTTGTCCCTTGGACTTGCCATAACTTTGGTGTTGCTCATTTTTGTTGGTTGTCGGTTACGCAATGTTCGCAGGCGATTAAGAAAGGGACGACCCTTGCATTCCAATGAAGCCGATTATTTGATTAATGGCATGTATTTGTAAAGCTGTGCTTTACAAATGCTGTTGTGATGTGTCACAAAAAATATTTTCTTCTGTTTGTGTTGTTGGTGATAGAATTATGTTAAGAACTTGACAAATAGGTAAAAACATCCTATATTTAATAATTTTATAAGAAAATATAAATGTTGTATGTTCATGTCTGTAAGTTTCATGTTACATAATCAGACTGTTAATTAATAAAAATGCAAGGTTAAAAAATTTCACAGCATTTTAATATAAACAGCCAGTTATATCCAGGTGTTCTGTACTCTAAAATCCAATCATCTATTGTCACTGAACATAATTATCTTTGATTAATGTCAGTATTAAAAACATTTACATGCATATTATAAAAGAGAAAATCCTATATATATCCAATTGACAATCCAGATGTTAGGTTTTTATCTTAAAATTACATTCCTCCTTTTATTTCATTTGAGTTTAAGTATGATGTATATATAATTTGGAGTGACAACTTGCGCTTAAATCAGTTGCCATTTTTATGTCAGATTTATTGTTCATTGCATCAGTAAACTATTGATTAAACCATATTTAGTTGTTTATATCAGTATAAAAAATTGTTTTCTTATTATGCATTCCATGTCTCTTAGGAATGTGTCACCACATAGAACTTTCTGAAATCTGGTATTCAAGAGGGAGAGTATGCACAAAGAATTTGACCTGTTTCCATCCAATCAGATACATTTAACTTTGGATGCAAAATCAGTCTAGTTAGCACCTATGAGCATTTGACTCCTCAACATGCTACTGATGGTGCATTATATTGAAAACATATATTTAATCATATTTATAAGAAAATATGAATGTTTTATGTTCATATCTGTAGATATCAAATGTTACATAATCAAACTTGTTTAAAAATCCCAGAATATATTGCTAATCAAAATGTAAGATTGAAAAAAATCTCCAACAAGCATTTACATCAAACATATTCAGTAGTCTAAAAAAAAAGAAGCCTACTGAGCATTTGACCATCTGAACAGTTCAGTTTAGAACAGTTCAGTTTAAAGGAAACCATTCCCGATATGGTTTAAAAAATAAATAAAATAATAATCCATTCCATATTTGTTAAATGTCAACTCTGAATTTGATATAAATATTACATGTTTATGCGCAGTGGAAACAAAATTAATCTTTACATGAACATTTCCATTGTTACAATGATGAGAGACAGTACTTTTTTCTTCTTTTTTTGTTGAAAATAATATTTATAATTATTTTTAAATGTCTATTATTGATTTTGTTTAATTTGTTTTCAGTTTTATTGAACGTTTTGTTTAAAAAATGCAATACAGGTTTTTCCTCTTCAGTATATATGTGATCTTACATTTTATAACTTTTGTATTCCATTGTGAATTTGTTTTGTGTTCAAAGTTTATGATTATGTACTTTACTTATAACTTTGTGTGTTGCATGACATTGGTTGTTACTATAGATGTTAAAACCTCTCAATGTTTCACAAATTGTCATTCCAAGTTCTGCCATGTCTGTTTTTTTCTGTATTTACAATCTTTTGAACAATTTTATATATACTTATATCTTTCGTTTGCACTTATATGTTGTAAAATCCTTTGTCATAATATATTTAGTATGAATATTGAAGATATATTCTTGATTATTATTATAATATATATAAACTGATTCTGTTTTACTGTTATATTTAATCTAAGTTAGAATTGTTGGAGAAATAGTTTTTTTTTTTTTGTATTTTACTGTCTTTGCTCATTCCAATATGATTAAATTACTGTTCTATGTAATTTAAGATCATTTATATTGTCTGTCCTGTCTGTGGAAATGAAAAAAAAAAAAAAAGAGTTAAATTTTATAGACTAGAATAAAAAAAAAACTTTCAGTTCATATTTAGTGATCACCTAGTTCCAAAATATCTATACTGATAGATTTCTGTTCAACGATTTTGCTCTTGGATTTTCAGGCTATTTGAATTAACAGGAAGGCATCTCTACTGAAAGCCAGATATTAATCAAATCAACTCTTTTATTGTTGATGTTATTTGTATTGTAATACAGTATATACATTTTGTACCCCCTCAAAAAAATTCTTGTTCTAATGATTGTCGATTTAAATATATATTTTGAGCTATCAAAGGAAATAAACATGAGCATTTTTCTGCAATTCATTGGATTAGCTAGTTTTTCGTGTTTATAACACAAATCTATAAAGAATGACATTCCTTAAATAACAATAGTCGTTTTAAAATTGTAGCATATTGTTAAAGAGCAATGACATACACAGTGACAGTGCATTTAAATATATATATATATAGGAATACATATTAGGCATGATGTAGCGTCGATTTAAATAATTTTATATTGTTAATAGATATGTTCATATGCAATAGATGGTTATTCTATTTAAGTGAATTATAGAAGAAAAAATAGATGCTGTTCAAAATATTTAGTGGACCCCATAGCACTAAAGACTAGATTAAAAAAGGAAATGCAAAATGAAAATTTCCCTTTGGTATTGGCACTGTTAAGAAAAAGAAGCTGTAGAGTTATTCACATTTCATTATCCATTTTGTGTATTATCTGCTTACCAACAAATGACAAGCAATTAGGTAACCCAAATGTGATCCACATCTCCAACACTGATGATCAAAGAATCATTTTCACTTCATTAAAGTTTTGTACAATGTTGGTATTGCTTTAAATTTTGTGCAGTTATATAATCAATAGGTTACTTTTTTTTTTAGACCAGATCTTTTACTACAGTCCATGTGTCTTTTTGTTGCTGGTTTCCCTAAAGTACCAACTTTAATAGGTTTGTTACCTTTAGCAGTGGAAATAATGCCAGGTCTCCAGTTTAAGACAATAAATAACATCTGTTTTATTCGTTGTCTGTGATAAATTTCACATACTTTTCACAATAATAAACTGTTATTTTCAATTCTTTTGATTGTTGTCTTTTGCCTGGTGCAAGTTTATTTAACATTTCTTATTGCATTTATTGAGACCAGTACAGATTGACTCTTACATTCTCAGCAACTATTGTCTTGTCAGTTGATTGGACTTTGTCTTAAAGGAGTGTTATGAAAAATAAGTCTTTTTTGTTAAAAAGATGCCTATGCCGAATTCCTATATCAATATACATATTTGAAAATTGAAAAAAAAGAGCCTTGCTGGAATCAATTAAAAAACCATGATTATCTATGCTTTCTGAAAATTGCCATCTTTATGAGGAATTCTCTCCATATGACATGACTGCCAGATTATGATTACTTAACCAGCAGGAGTTTATAATGATAGAGAACTACAATAAAGCCAGTAACAAATGTGGTAACTCCAAAACAAACTGTTCATCAAACCCATTGCAAACATTTCACATAATTAGAATTAAATCATACCCGTAACATATTCATTAATATAGATATGGTTTTCCATCAAACTCTCGATGGGTGTATTATGTACCTCCCCAGTACTCTTCCTTTCTTTCTTTTTTTTACTCCTATCCCATACATGTTTCAAGCACCAGGCTACTTAACAGAGTGGTACTACATAAAATAAAAATACATTTTTTGTCCAGATGAAAAGTTTTTTTTTTACAACCAACACATTTATCACCAATCACAGGACTTGTGATATTAACTGCTTTATTAAAAGTTAGGTGCACCTCATTTTGATCAGCCGGAAGTTACTGGGTTCAGTACTACCTACAGTAATAGGTTTTAGGATTAACTCACTTTACAGAATAATCGATTTCCAACGTCCTTACATTATTGGATGGTATGGTGGGTCATCACCTTGGAGAAACCCGTCTTTAGTCTCAAAGTTATCTCCAACACGACGAAGGGAATGTTTTATTTAACGAAGCATTCAACACATTTTATTTACGGTTATATGGCGTCGGACACATGGTTAAACACATACTGAGAGGAAACCCACTGTCGCCACTTCATGGATCTTTTATATGCATCATCCCACAGACAGGATAGCACATACCATGGCCTTTGATGTACCAGTCGTGGGCACTGGCTGGAGTGAGAAATAGCCCAATGGGCTCACTGACGGGAATCAATCCTAGATCGATCGTGCATCAGGCAAGTGCTGTACTACTGAGCTATGTCCTGCCCCCTCCAACACCAGAGACAATAGGTGTCTACAGTGTGATGAAATAATACCAGTTTGTCCGAGGAAAACCCAACGAATGTTGAAAGTTTGTTTTGTTTAACATCACCACTAGAGCACATTAATTTATTAATCAATGACTACTGGATGTCGACATTTGGTAATTTTGACAGTCTTAGAAAGGAAACTACATTTTTCAATTTATAGCATGGAATCTTTTTATATGCACCATCCCACATACAGAATAACACATACCACAGCCTTTGATATACTGGCTGGAACAAGAACTAGCACAATGGGTCACCGATGGGGCCAATGAAAACAAAGTTGTAATAAACAAAATGTATTTTTATTAAGCAACAAGTTCAAACATTCCCTGAAATGCAAATAAAAGAGAACTGGTCATGTGTAATCAATGTGTATTTGTAGCTAGTTATCCAAATAAAAATTGTTTACATACATTTGCATCTAAATCAATAGTACAACCAAAGTATCCGTAGTTAAGTCATATTAATACATTAATAGGATCTGATATTGGTGACCAGATTCTGTGACGAGCACTATATGTCACAATACATATCAGTATCATAATATATTATGGTACTTGAACTGCATCAACAATATTTTGAGTAAACAAAAAGAAAAGACACAACGTTTATTATTTAAATCTTAAAAAATATTAGTCTCCCCAATTTAATAGTTTAAATAATGTCACTTTTCATAACTATGGATAATGATGCTGAGAGTAGTGTTTGGAGCTGTAGTCCTTATAATTACGAAATGTTATTTGGTTACTTGGTATTTACTAAAACTTATTTATTTATTTCTGAGCCGATTGTTTTCTAAACTGCACAAAATAATAGTGTGGGTTTTTTCAAAACTCTTCTACTTTTCTTCTTACGGAAAATTAAACTGAAATTATTTACAAAAAACATCGTTTGTACAGAATGGATATATACATGTTATTTACCTTTGTGAATCATTCTGTACTGCCATAATACTAGTAATACTGTTTTAACACTAAACAAATTACACTTTTAAAATTTTTACTGCTGCACCACTGTGACCTGTAGTTTAGAGATGTACAAACGTCTAACTAATGCATCAACAGCCATGACCAATTCTCTTAAACAAGCCCTGTTGCATTAAAAAAAATATTTCATGCTGATAAATTAACTCACAAATCTGGAATATTTATTTTAATTAACAAAATTATTCCAACCATATCATGTCGGTGAACTAAAGTGGTAACAAAACAATACATTTTATTAAGTTGGCTTACTGTAATAAAAAAAAGAAAGAGAAGAAAACCAACCACAAAAAACAACGTAAACAAAAACATCACCAGTTTTAACAAGTTGGAAATTTGCAAGCATACCGGTAAGTTTAAAGCTAAAAAAATCTATTTTCATTACTAATTAGCCAAAAAGCTATTTCGAAAATCGTCTTATCATTTATGGATGTTCTGCCATTTTTGCTGATTGGCTAAGTGAAACTTCAATTTGGTGACAGATTTTCTTAGCCAATATATATATAATTTTAGCACTGATAAAAAGTCATAAACTACTGGGTACTTGTAATCTGTAAAGATTACAACAGGAATAAAATATGAACCCGGCTTTAAAATGTAACAACCACTTAAAAGCCAGCCATAAAATGTACCAAAAACAAATCAATAACTTAATAAGCACAACTTTCATTAATGCAGTCTCAATGTTATGTGCAGAGATGTGGAAATATGCTTCATGTTTTTCACCAGCCACACATTGCCAGATACCTACACTTTGGCATTATAATGGTCTGCTAACTTGCAAAGACAAGTGAATATTTTTCAGATATCCACACCCCTGAATAAGTAACACAGTGACTGTATTATAACACGATACGAGTACTTGGTACAAGAATAGCCTCAAAAATAGCTGATTGTGACAAGACACCATTACGACTTCACCGGATGCCATGTAATCGGCTATTCTTGCATGAGGCGCTTGTATTGTGTGGCATCACCTTTAATCTGGAGTGCCACAACACTCGCGTGTAAAAAAAAAAAAGTAAATAAATTCTGATGCATTTTTCTTATCAGACCGTAAACAATTTAATATATACAGTGGACTCTTCTAAACCGGATTCTGTGTAATCCGGATCTCTGCGTAAAGCGGTCCATTTCTAAAGTCCCGTCCAGCTACCGTTTATCTCTTAGGTATAAATCTCTGCCTAATCTGTACTCTGTCTACTCCGGACTCTGGATCAAAAATCAAGAACAAAAGAACAGTTCATGCATTAATTATCTCTGTCTACACCGGATTGGGATTTGACTGAACGACGGGCTGCTTAATTAGTTGAACAATGATCGTCAATTGCCAAATAATCAGGAGGCCGTAGCAAGATCAAATATAAAATGTAATCGCACTCGTGTGAAGTTTACTCTTATTGCGGTAGGCCGTTAGATCTGGATTTTGTATTCAAATAATTTAGTACGTACGAATAAATGTAATAATGTTTTAGGAAATAAAATGAAATTTAACCTAGTACAAATATTAGAACGACCAGAAACACGTTTAATATGCAGAAAAATATATTTGATATGTAATTACAATCGTTAAAAAGTCTGTTAGTCGATGACATCTTAAAAATTGCAGCAAACTCAGAAATGTCCCTTTAAGTATATTTTAATGTCTGTGAAATAATCGATTGCAAGTCTGGCTTATATGACTGTTTTCCAACTATCCTTGGGTTCAAATGTCATTGTTGATCGCGAGTTGTCGATCATTCAAGAACCATAATTCTGGATGAACTCTGTCTAAACCGGTCCTCTATTTAAACCGGACTATTTTGACGGTTGTCTAAACCGGTCCTCTATTTAAACCGGACTATTTTGACGGTACGAAGTGAGTCCGGTTTAGACAAGAGTCCACTGTATATATATATATATATATATATATATATATATATATATATATATATATATATATATATATATATATATATATATATATATATATATATACATATATATATATATATATATATATATATATATATATATATATATATATATATATATATATACATACATGTGTATATATATATATATATATATATATATATATATATATATATATATATATATCATGAACATTACAAAATATATCTAAGCAACAAAGGGAAAATAAATGTTACTGTAGTTCATTTGTGTCAAAAGAGAACTGATGAATTGGCATATTACTAGACAACTAAGTACATGTAATATATTATTAAATAATGCTCAAACTTGTATAAAAACATATTATTAGATTTTTAACCCATAACAACACTCATAAATTTGTTTTACTATAACTTTGTAAATAAACCAAAGTTTCTCAATAAATTACCAAGGGTAAAGACAAAATGCTGAAATAGCAAACATATGCAGTTTCACCTAGTAATCGATAAAGAAAGGCAGAACTGTGCTTGTCTGTTTCATCAGTTGCCTGTATAAAAATGGGAGATTTAACTTATGTAAAGAAACTAGTTTAAATGGATTTTAAAAAAAATGTTAATTGAGTTGCTATGGGTTTAAAATAATATAATTTTTAAAATATGTATTTTAACTTAATTCATTGTAGTTACATGCCAATTAATGGTTCCTTTTTGATGCAAACCTACTATACTTGCTCACAAGTACACTATATATAAAGCAAAAATGTTCAACACATAATTATTGTTTTTATACACAGTGTAAATATATTTGTTTATAACAAATCCATCTATAGAATAAAACAGTACCGTAGTATTTTTAAATTTCTGTAAACCTTTGATTTCATAAAAAGACAAGATGACTGCATCTTATTTGCAATGATTTGGCTTCCACAACTTATTGGTCACCTTTTCAAGTTTTATAAAACTACCTCAAACTGTTCCGTTCACTGTTCAACAAACTAAATTCCCATGAAACATGGTTATTAGTTTGTTATACTGAAGATAGTTTCATCAATATATACACACATTCTGACGGTCCTAAAATATTATACTAACCGGTAAAACAATTCATTCACCATTCCATTAGGAAAAGCGACAATAAATATACAATATTTACAAACTTTAAAAAACCCATACAAAATGGTTAACAATCTTTTAATATGTCACTGGTCATACATTTTACTTTGCACCAACTGTGATCCTAAATGTCACCTCAACAATTAGGAATTCTGACGACTACATACCCATCATGCACTGATATGAATTATTGTTACTTGTTTCTAATCAGTCCTTAGTTGTTTAAGTGAAGTACAATCAACCTTCTAGTTATCAGGCCTTTTGTAAATTTAAAATATATTAAAGACAAAAAGAAATATTAAAATATTTAGTAATTTTGTTAAGGTGTTATTTTAGTTTCAACTGCTTATTTACTAAATTTCTGTCGAACCCAATCTGTAGCAAGGTTGTTGATAAACTTAATTTTATAATTCTACATACCGTAATAATTTATTGAACTATTGAACATTTTCATAATGTCTTAATAAGGAACATTTCAAAATTTTGATTTATGACAATCTGTGATCCTTTGAAAATTGAGTGGCAACTACTAATTAATGTTTAGAATTGTGTGGCGATCTCTGAAATTTGCATAGCAAATCGCAATGTTATACTGAACAAAATGTTCCCTGTTTAAATGTTAGCAAGGTACTTAACTTTTCTGAAAAGTGCAACTGGCAGTAGCCCACAAATTCCTACTGTAAAAATAAACCCCCTAAATTTTCTATTCTGATGTTCTGAGCATTTCCAGTCTGTTTATTTGTGTCATATTTGTAAAATGCCTCCAGTTTAATTTGGATGGACTCCAAAGAATATTGGAAACAACACTGTAAACTGTGTAATTTGTATTCCAATTAGAGCCAGCTACTGTATACCGGGTAGTTATAATGGTAATAATATTGTCAATTTTATACATTAACATACTGTTATTAAAAGTTAACGTGGGTACATTTTTGAAAACCTGCAAGTGAATAACATGTGTTATTACTATGGATGTGGTCGATATAAAATTTTTTTTGACATTTCTCTGGTAGTCCACTTTTATAAAGTATCTTTTTGTGACAATTTCTTCTTTCTTTCTGTTTCTTAACATGTTTTCTAGAGCTAATGGAAATCCTGAAGATTACAGATAATTAAAAATTCAGACCAACTGAATCATTTAAAAGATACATCAAAATAATTCAATAGCACTAAACAGGCAATGCAGCTTGCCGGTTAATGCCAGCTAGAACAGCCGTAACACAAAGAACATTTACTTAAAACTATATTCTCTTGTAGCCACTGGGGAATGACATGAATTTCTTTGCGTAACACTCTATGCAACCTTTATACAAAAGGAAAATGTATAAACATCTCTCAAATTAAAAGTATATGATGGCAATCTTTCTATTAAGTTTATCCACTGAAAAGAATCCTTGTAATTTCACTTAACTAGCTCTGACCAACAGAATCTGGAGATGCTTTCTATCACATGGACACTTGTGCTTTCTGACCAATAAAATGCATTCACACATAAGTAGGATCCTATCACACACCCAATGCCTGACTGAGATGTAACACCGGAAGATAACCCAGTAGGTTTGGATATATCTTTAACAAATGATGCATCAATGTGGTTACGTCTTGACAAAATCCTTACTGTCACCCATTGTAACACTAAATGCAATGTTATAGAATAAAAATACTTATTTTCAGTTTATACAAGCTATAACAAAGTATAATTGTTAAAAAATTAAACACATTTCATTTGAATCAAAATAAAACAATTTCAAAACCATCAATCTGTTTTGAACATATGGTAGGTACACTGTTTAGTTAATACAGTGTTTTATTTCATGTCATGTGCACTTGATGCCAACTAATCCTCTTTATCAACAGGGATACCAATTCAGATCCACATTACCGAGTTCAGTGGCTTCAAAACTCTGCCTTTGATCTGAAAAATATATATAAAAAAATCTTAATTTATACTGTACATCAGCATCAACATACAATACCCTAGTTACATTGCTTTCAAAACAGATATGCCACTATTTTAGAAGGGTAAAGCCATCACCATACGCTTCATTTGATTAGCATGCCTAACCTAACAAGCTATGTTAATATTCATTCACATAATATTATAGAAAAATTACATGACATCCCATAATTTTGGCAACTCTTTTTAATATGAGATATATTTTAACATTTAGAAAAGATTTTTCTGTTAGAGACATGTTCACATCAAATAATGCAGTTTACATCCAGACTCTTTAGTCTTTAGTAAAGTCTTTCATACCACATAACATGTTATATGGGCAAGAATTTATTAAAACGTAAGTCTATTTTTGAAAGTTTTATAAGCTTGGAGTTAGAATGTGAATCAAAATAGGATGTACATGGTCAAATATTGTATTATCATCATGATACCGGCTTCTATGGAGTTTTAATGGAATAACAGTTCTTTTTTATTAACCTTAAAGGAAGGGACAATCAAGGCATTTGACCTGGTATGCATATTCAACGATATATAATGCACATTATTGCTTAATATCAACAAGTATAATCTTATATAATTAAATAAAACTGTTAAATGTGACCGCTATTATATGTAACGGGCGCAGCCATTTGTACCATCCTAGTGAATACACCCTCTGGCAAGCTGATGGTTACGTAATACCTAACGCGTCACGTCAGGAATTAGTCTTCGAACTGAAGAAACAAAACATACCTGATTTTTGCAGATGCATCGCAATGTTCTGTAATAATAGCCATCCCAGTAAGCCAGTAACAATTATATATTATTTTTTCAATACAAAATAAACCACCATTGTCAATGTGTTGAAATAACTGTTTTGTACATAAATTAACCCATGTACTTAAATAATAATCAGTGTTTTCTTGGTTAATTGGTCTTTTCTTTCTGTGGCCTGTACCTGTGGTTCCTGATTGGCAGGTGTATATTTAGACGGTCCCCAGACACTGTGTCTAGACACACTTAAAAAGATGTGACTCTTTTATTAAGATCACAGGGTATTGTGTTATAACCGCACGGATACCCCTCTGTTTGTAATGGACATAACCAGCCGCCCTGCATTATTACTGTAAGTAATTCTGTAAAACCCTTGCTTAAGTAGGCTTTCCCATCTAAAATCACAAAACTGACTAATTGGAGAAAACTTGGGGTGTTTTCTCTTTTATAGATACATTACCTGTCCTCAAACAAGTGCACCTCCCCCCCACGCAAGTGGTCTGGTCCGAACATCCCAACAGCCAATGGGATGGCCTAAATTCTTCTACTGCATACTGCTCTCTAGTTCCGGTCACATGACTGTAACTTCCTTCTTTTTTCCCTGAGCGCATCGCACGGAGAACAGGAAGCGGGGAGGCCCGGGTGGGATGAATCTTGAGGACAGGTAATGTATCTATAAAAGAGAAAACACCCCAAGTTTTCTCCATTTCTATAGACATTACCTGTCCTCAAACAAGTGCAGCATTCAACAGATGGTGGTGGGTGCCGAGATCCGTAGATGCTTGTGATAACTCCCCAACCGGAAAGAGGCCGACTAGTGGAAGAATAAGGCCAACCTTGGTAAGCTCTCCTCCTAGGGATGCCCGTCACAGACCAATGCAGGTGATGTTAGTAACAACAACCAGAATGGTGGCATCCGTCAGCAGTGGCAGGTACGGCTCCCAGAACAGGGACCAGGAGGCGGCTGCCACATCTCATGCTGGTTCTGACAAGGTGGGAAGTCGTAGCCACCAGGGATGCAGGTGTTAGGTAACCCTCACGTATTGAAGTGTTATAGTTTTTCAATAACAAGCGACAACCTAATGAGGTGCATCCATCAGAACATTGAACAGAACAAGCCCCCCCCGAGTGTTTTTTGTCTAGTACACCAAAGAACTGTTAGTTCAATAACGACAACAAACAACCACATGCAGTGCAGGGTAAAGGTTATCGAGACAAAAGTTCCGGCACCAGTGCGTGAACTGTGCAAAAGAACAAAAGTCTAAGCAATCCTCACCTGTCGATTCGATGGACATCTTGGTATGCAGCCCAGAATCAGACAGACATCAACGGCGACGAGGACGGCTTGTATTCAACAGAGTCTGTGCAGCAACAACCGGACCCAGATGATGGAACCCCTCAACGTCTTCTGTGGAGACATCCCTCAGATAATAGTTGGCGAAGATGGAGTCCGTAGCCCAGAAACAGCCAGTGATGATGTGCTGAATGGATGTGTTGCAGTGCAGGGATATCATGGCAGCCAAGGCACGGAGTTCATGCGGATTGGAAGCAGACGGAGCAGGTAAACCCTCCTTCTGATAGGCGGTCAGGATAGAAGACCGGATCCAGGTGGCCACCGTGTTCTTGGTAATATCCCACAACCGACTCTGGTTACAGGAGAGGAAAAGTCTTTTGCGATGTTGTCGAAAAGATCTGGTCCTCTCGATGTACTGGTGCAGGGCTCTAACAGGGCACAACGCCAAGTCCTCAACGTCCGCCGGACCAACGATAGAGGAGAGGGCCTGCACAACATACGAACGAGGCGCTTGGTCTGGTAACTGATTCTTTGCAACAAAGTTAATGAGTAACCCCAAGTTGACTGCACGCCGATCTCGGTGAAAACGTACCAAGTCTACATCAAGAGCATGAAGTTCTGAGACACGGGCAGCCGTGGAGAAACCGAGTAAAACACCGTCTTCCGCGTCAAATCTTGCAGGGAAGAGGATTCGATCGGCTCATAAGGTGCGGTCGATAACGCTCGTAACACCAGATTCAGGTCCCATCTTGGTGGCCGAAACCGGTGTACTTGATCTTCAAGGCGAAACCCTTTGATCATCTTATGGATCTCAGGAATACCCGATAACTTCGTTCTAGTAGTGACATCACGAACAGTAGCGATGACCGAAACGTACTCAGCGATGGTAGACCCCTTCAATCGTAAAGTGGTCCGCAGATACAGCAAAAAATCAGCAAGACGAGGTATCTGGATCGTCTGAGGTTTTAGTTTTTGCCGGACACACCATCGGTGAAAGCAAAGCCATCTGACGTTGTAAGCCGCAGTAGTAGATGATCTGTGCGCTTTCAAAATGGCCGCCGTAGACTGTGAAGAAAAACCTTTCTTCCTCAAACTCTTGGAGATAAAGTCCACGCGTGCAGTTGGAACAACTGCGGACATGGATGGTATAGTCTTGACGTGGGATGCAGCAACAGATGATCCCAGTCTGGCAGTGGTAAAGGATGTGGATTGGCAAGACGTATTAGATCTGGATACCACATCCTGGATGGCCACATCGGAGCAATGAGTAACAAGCGACAATGGTACAGCTGAACCCTCTGCAGCCCTCTTGGAAGGAGGATTGGTGGAGGAAAAGCGTACGCGTCCATCTGTTCCCAGCTGATGGCCAATGCGTCGAGATCCAGAGCTTCGGGATCCGGCACCGGAGACACGTAAACCCTCAGCTGATGGTTGAATCGTGTGGCGAAAAGATCGATGTTTGGTGTCCAAAGTCTGTCGCACACCCATCGAAACGCTTCCGGATGGATCATCCACTCCGTCGGCTGTGGAGACGATGGATGGGACAATGTGTCGGCTAGTACATTGGAAACCCCTGGAATATGACGAGCCCAAAGTTGCAATGGAATTTCGTTGACCAGCTTGTAGAGACGATAAGTCAACTGCAGCAGACTGCTGTAGCGAGTTCCGCCCTGACGATTGATGTAAGCCGCCGCGGTAGTACTGTCTGTGGCCACCATGAGAGAGGCTTCCGTCAACATCTGTCGCCAATGAAGGATAGCGTAGTAGACTGCCAACAACTCTAGCAGGTTGATGTGGAGTCCGAGTTCGCCGGGAGACCACAGCCCTGAAGTAGTCTGGTTGCTTAGATGGGCTCCTCAACCTTCCAGTGACACGTCGACGAACAGGTGATGAGTGGCTATGAAGGCCCGCATAGAGACACCTTCTAAGACGTTCGATCGGAGCTGCCACCACTGCAGGCTGGAGCGTAGATCGTCCGGGAGTGAGATGATCAAGTCCGGATTGTTGAAACGAACAAACGGGTTGAGAAACATCTGCAAGCGCCGCAACTGGAGACGACCTCCGAGTGTCAAATCCTGGGCGGAAGTGAGGAGACCCAGGAGACTGCCAACCGCGGAAGGTCATTGGAGTGGTGAGGGCTATGGTAATCATGGTCTGGATCTTCTCCCAACGGTCTAAAGGAACTTGAACGAGGCCCAGGTCGGGTCGAAGCCAAGCACCTATGAACTGTAGAGACTGCGTGGGAGCCAGTCGAGATTTCTCAATATTGATAATCCAACCCAGCTGCTTGAGAAAGTCCATGATGAAGGCAACATGTGCAGTCAGCCCTGTCTTGCTGTGACACCTCATCAGGCAATCGTCGAGGTACGGGTAAAAGGATATACCTCTGCGATGCAGGAAGCATGACATCGGAGTCGTGATTTTGGTGAACAGCCATGGCGCTATGGATATCCCAAAGGGCAGGACTGTCCATTCGTAATGCCGACCCTGTAGCACGAACCGCAGGTAGTGATGAAAATCGGCATGCATCGGAACGTGCAGGTAGGCATCCTTGAGATCTAGCGAGGCAAGCCAATCCCCCGGTCTGATCACGGCTATGACATCTCGCAACGTTAACATCTTGAAGGTCGGAGGAGGAGACAGGTAGTGGTCGTTTAAAACCGCCAAGTTGTGGATCATTCGCAGCTCCGGAGAATCTTTCTTCGGTACGAGAAAGATGTCCGAGTAAAAGCCGGGTGTTAAGTGTGCTTCCGAAATGCTGCGAACGGCTCCCTTCTCCACCAGCTTGTTGACGGACTCCTGTAGAACCTTGACTTGCGCGACGGAATGCCGCGGTTCTCGAGGTGAAGTGGTCAGTGGAGAGATGGCAGACAATTGCAGACGATACCGTGTCTTCAAGATCGACGTGACAAACGGATCTTGGCAAAGTGTCTGCCAGTTTCGCCAATAACGGCGAAGTCGACTTCCGACCATGGATCTTCCGACCGGTGTGGTACACACCGGAAGCGTCAAAACCGAATCGTTGTTCTGGTTCAAAATCAGGGGCGGGCGTAGGTTGAAGCAATCTGAGCAGTCCACGATCTGTTGGCTGGCGTCAACGTCGACCAGGCTTCCCCTGGGTCCGAGCTGGAGGACCGGATGGTCGTCTGACCGGAAACCGTCGAGAAGGTTGACCTCGAAAGGAACCTTTCCAGCGCTTAGATGGTGGTTGTGGAGTGAATGTAGACTTTCGCTTCGTGGATTCCAACGTCGAAATAAGTTGCAACGCTTTGACAGTTGCTGTCGACTGTTGGTCCTTATCATTGGCCTTCACCACATCAGAAACCTTGCCTGCAAACAGCTTTGTTGCGGACCACGGTTGAGCTAACAGCTCCTTCTTATGCTGGAAATCCAAAGTGGACTTTTTCAGATAAGCCTGGCGACGGTATTGCATCAACATCGAGGACATCGAAGTCACCGAAGACACCAGGAAAGCTAGCATCTGCGCCGATTGCTGAAACAGCACGTAGCACCGTGCATCTTTTGCCTGGGTGGCCATCGCAGCAAGGAAAACGTCCAAGTAAGATAACACAAACAAGCAACGTCTCTGGGCAGTATCCATGGCTTGTACTTGTTTGTCCATCAAATCCACGGTTGACGACTTCCCAAGACGGTGAACATCTTCATCCAAAGACGGAGCTCCATCTGTAAAGGGCATGTCAAACACCGGATACATACGGTGACCCCAAGACGGGAAGGCGACGAAGGACGCTGTCTCTTTAAAGGTGCGGTCTAAATCTGTCGCCACCTCGGATACGAGTGTACCGGCTGCCAAGGAACGGATCACCACATCTTCCAGAGGGACATCAGTCGCTATCATCGGTGTCGGTCCCTTCTTGGACGGCGTTGGTGGATGTGGCAAGGACGGCAACATGTCATAGACGGCCGCCAAGCAATCCCTCATAGTCATATGGTCAGGAGAGTCAGGCTCATCAATGATGGAAACCGCTGTAGGCGCTGCATCTCCAAAGTCTCGAAGCACTCAAGCACATGCTAATCGATCCGCCGAAACAGAAGCCACTGGTGAACCGGACCGTGGACGGTCCCGTCGAGAACCCTCGGAAGCCTCAAAAGAAGGTCTGCGCTGCCGATCCACGGAACCCGTAGGGAGCCGTGCAGGTCGTGGGGAACGGCTACGGTCCCGGCTCTGGTCCCAGCTCCGCTGCGCCGAAGATGACTTCCCCGCTGAAGATCGGTGATCCTTGGAGGCCGTGGAACGTCTAACTGATTGAGTCGGCTTGTTAGAGGGCTGCGTAGGAACCGCAGGCCTGTCATCTGAAGTCTTGCATCCTGGAGCCGCACCCCCCGAAGAGGGGACTGGAACCGGACCTGACCCCAAACCCGCCGGTTCTGGTAAGGCCGCCATCGACGCCATGGTCTCTTTCAGCATAGTGGGTAGCATCGAACGTAATACTTCTGCTACGGAGTCCGCAATTGACGGCGAAGATTCCACTTTCTTGGCTCTCGCCGAGACCACCTTCAAGTAAGCCGCGAACTCGACAGTAGACCGGCCCGAACACAGGTCGCATCTCAAAGAGAGGCTACACGGAACACGGCAACCCGGACATAAATCATGAGGGTCGCTGCCTGCAGTGAACTTCTTACAGCGTAAACACGCTCGTACCTGTCGCTGAACATTAACATCCGACATGATAATAAGTTTTCAATCTGTGAAAGAGAAAGAAAAAGAATCCATGACACAAACACAAAGCCGGTCAACAAAGACGCCATTTTGCAAATGGCGTCCGACACGACAACATAACAACATTTCATGTAATTAACACTTGGCAAGTCAAGCGAAATACGCGAAAAACATACGAAAGCTAACGAAAGCTAACGAAAATTAAGGTGAAGAACATTTCACCCAAACACAAAGCCAGTCAACACAGACGCCATTTTGCAAATGGCGTCCGACACGACAACCGGCAATATAAACAACATTTCATGTAATTAAACGCTTGGAAAGTCAAGCGAAATACGCGAAAAGAACATACGAAAGCTAACGAAAACGAAGGTGAAAAACATTTCACCCAAACACGAATACAAAACCAAAGGTCTTATAAAAAAGTTGACTCCAAACAGAGCCAAGCAAAAGGACGTCCAGACCCTTTAGCGAAGAGAAAAAGAAGGAAGTTACAGTCATGTGACCGGAACTAGAGAGCAGTATGCAGTAGAAGAATTTAGGCCATCCCATTGGCTGTTGGGATGTTCGGACCAGACCACTTGCGTGGGGGGGAGGTGCACTTGTTTGAGGACAGGTAATGTCTATAGAAATACATAGTCCCAAAGAAAAAAAAAAATATCACTTGGGTATCTTGAGTGGTAGTTTTTTGCTCGAACATAGCATAACGATAGGCCTAACAATATGATTTTTTTCTTTGGATTTTTCGTTCTATTGATGCAAATTGAAATATATTTAGTTAAATAGTTTATTATACTATCAAGTCATTTATGTTGTTTTACAAGTCAGGTTGATGAAAGCGAAGCGCTTTGTTATAAATTAGAGCGTTTGTTTACACTGTACATAGAGTAGATGGACGGAGCTGACATCACTTTACCCCAAGCTATACCACCGGACATCACAAAAACGAAACAAAATGGCTGCCCCCAGTTAGCAGGAATAATCATGTTTTTTTATTAACTCTAAAATTACGCATTTTTCATTTGTTAAAGTGTCAGTATGTGTTGGTGGTCCGGGTATGCATCTTTCCAACACATAAATCTCTTGTTTGAGTTTTCTCTACCTTTAAACGGATAAAACCATAAAAATCAAGATAAAGCCAATGACAAAAGTTTGATCTTTTCTACAACACAAATACATCATCATTCACCGCATCATTATTAGCAGTAACAGCTTAATTAATTTATAGTCTGGTTTAGGAAATAGGTCTTCATTAAAAAAAAAAAAAAATTGACAAATGCTTTTTTCACAATTTTCTCACATGATCACAGCTAGGTCGACCTTTGTAATATTTCAATAATCAAGTCTTTGGATATTATTTGTTATTGATATTACTAAGTAACATCATTTGCATTCACATGGAAACGGATATGTAATAACATTGAAATAACATGATGCTCAGGCTTATGGATGGATAACTTAAAAAATTTGGGGTCCATCTATATTGCTTGTTGTTTTTGGCATTTGTCAAGTGGCTGGAGGTTCAAAAATTGGTAGTCATTTATTTATATTTTTATTGTAATTTATTTCGAAGCCATATTTGCATTGGAATGCTTCGACTGAATGGTGGTGAGCCACAAAATCTCCAGAAGGAAAGTTATGGTATTGCCAGAAACAAGATGAGCTGTGTCAGACAGTGGACTACTGATATATAACAAAATGTACTTGTCTGCATAGAGTGGAACCATACACTATTTTAATCCTCTTTTATACAGTTTAATCAACATGGTTTTCACACTCTCTAGATTGGAGGCCACTTCAGTGCACAGTATTACTGTAATTTAAAAAAACCATTACCAGTACATTCTGTGAGGAAAAGAGAAAGAAGGATCATCATTTGACTGAGAACAAGATCTACTGAGAAAGTCTGACAATTACCTTTTGGATTCTCACAAACAATTTTACTTGAGAAGAGGAATCAAGATAGGCAATTTAAATATTTAAATTTTTCGAACTTACACCTAAAATTCAGTTCAATTAATGATCTCCTATTCCATTACAGACACAGCCATTATTCTCCTGATAATTCCAGGTGAGACTTTTCAAATAAGGCAAGAAGTCCCATACTTTTTAAAAATAAATATTGTAACAGCAAGCACTAAATCAAATAATGAAAGGTGAGTAGAAAATCTCCACTTTTCATCTTTAGGGGAGTATGAGGTGAGCACAAACTACTGCTCACCTCTTATGAAGAGGACTGGTACTCTGTATTTGTTTATTAAAATAGTTAACATCTAATGACATTTTCATTTTTGTCAACCTAAATATTTCTAGGTAATTAAAAATTTATGATTTCAATTAATTCAATTAATTACATGTGTGTACAAAAATCTAATGTTTTTAAGCATGTCTGAAAATGATACCTATTGTGTGCTGTACTAAATGAATTATAATTGTTGAAAAAGTTATTATTATTATTATTATTATAGAACAATTCATATATTATTTCAAAATGTTTTGTCATATCATGCACTAGTTTAGTGACAGCAAAAGCCATCACACCAGAGGTGGGGAAAAGCCCTTTTTTACCGGTCTGGGACCGATTCTCGATCTCTGAGACCGAAATTATTTTGTAAAAACGTGTGTTTGCCGGTCCCACTTTTGTCATTCTTGTCGGTCCGAAGCACCTGTCCGTTTCTATTATTGGAAGAAATTCCTATCCGTCAATTGGATCGGCCTGCCCAGACATCGGTATCTTGTTCATTATTTAAAATAATAATAAATAAATAAATAAATAGTGGTCAAACTGACTGGTATTTCAGACGTCTGTGATTCTAAAGTTTGCCATAAAGTCGGACTTACAATAGTATCAATTCACTGCCACTAGGCTAGACATTTGTCAAAGCCTCTGAGCTGGTCAAGAGATTAAACAGACGTTTACAATAACACCATCCTTGGTGAGAAAGCTACCAAGGTATTACACTCCAATATAAAACAAAGGACCCAGAGTTTGCAACTGGTCACAATCAACACTTGTCAACGCCTGTGTTCGGAGCTCTGCCGGGTCGAGTGTCCGAATCCGAGGCAAGAGGCTTTTGTGAAATACAAACTGCTTAAAATAGCATAAAATATACTGAAATAATCTATAAATGCATTTATTGTCGACTGTTCAATGTAGTGTATCAAATAATTATACTGGATTTTAAAATTTAAAAAAGGTTTCCACCTTTTTTGTTACAAGTAGGAGTGAGCTGGAATAGCTAACCCGGCTATCTCTAGAGCCAGTAGAGGTCAAATGTCATCCAATCGGGGACACCGTTATTAATTGTTTTGTCTAAACGTGTGCTAGCTCAAGTTGTCAAACACTCCAACGGGTTATTGTTTATTAATTTTCAGGATACAGTACTGAATACTCGTACTTTTTATACATATATGGGAGTTAAAATGCGTAACTTTATTCCTTTTTTTATATTATTTATTCCATTATGTAAAATATATACAATTTGGTTTTTTCGCTGATGTGATTAAACATTTTGTTTTTTTCTTCATGTTTTGATGTTTATCGTTTCGCGTTCATGATTCAAGATAAAAATATACAAATGCCACTATGATTTTGTTTTTAAAACACTATTTGGCAAATATCATCTTTTAAATGATTTTATAATTTTATTTGTATTCCTTTTTTCTTTTCCCCCCCCCCCCCCCCCCCCCCCCCCGGTAGTGATGACATCACGTGGGACCGATTGACAATTTTATTTTTCCCCACCCCTGCATCACACACAGGGTTTCTGCCAGAGGGTAAAATGGGTATTCAGCACACACATTGTAAATATTCAATTCTATAGTGCCATACCCAAAAACGTCTTTCCGGCAGAAACCCTGACACATCTCTTATGCACTAAAATTGTAAATCCACCAATACAGCCTTGATGTCATAAAGAAAGAACTGTTTTATTTAACGACGCACTCAACACATTTTATTTACGGTTATATGGTGTCAGACATATTGTTAAGGACCACACAGATTTTGAGAGGAAACCCGCTGTCGCCACTACATGGGCTACTCTTTCCGATTAGCAGCAAGGGATCTTTTATTTGCGCTTCCCACAGGCAGGATAGCACAAACCATGGTCTTTGTTGAACCAGTTATGGATCACTGGTCGGTGCAAGTGGTTTACACCTACCCATTGAGCCTTGCGGAGCACTCACTCAGGGTTTGGAGTCGGTATCTGGATTAAAAATCCCATGCCTCGACTGGGATCCGAACCCAGTACCTACCAGCCTGTAGACCGATGGCCACCGAGGCCGGTAAAAATATAAAGTGCGTCGGTGATGTCATAAAGCTACTCCAGACCATATGTTATACAAACCATACAAATAACACAAATGTATACCACCATACCTCAGACTAAATCTTGACTAGGAAAGAGAGCACTGTTCAAACCTACCTGGAACAAATTTCCAAAATATTACATATAACTGCATCAATCGAAGTAACCATCGTCACAATAATAATGAAATGTAGTACACTATATTTTGCATATATCAAATGTTAAAATACTTTTAAATAAATTTACAACCATTTAATCGGAACTTAAAAAATAGATTAATACCTTACATAAAATAACTACTGTTATTTTTTATTTTTTTTAAATGCACCCCATGGAACATGAATGCAGATAAATGGTTGCATTAAAAAAAAAAGTGTCATGCAGGTTTGTGGTAAAACTATTATTATTACAGATGTGACAGGTAATTATCACAGGTAAGCAACATAAAACTACAGAATATAACAGGATATTGGCTTAATCATGTGAAGGTAAGAATGGGAAATTCCACAAGGCTCAGACCTCTCAACCTCGAGGCACTGGAGATTGACCTATTCATACATAATCAAGTGCTAAGCAAAATAAAGTGGTTGTTCTTATGTGTAAAAAACAATATTTGACAGTAGACGTCAGGGAATTTTCACTTCTACGTCATGCGTGCAAACTCTAAATGAGAATGCGAGAGACTGGTAGCGATAACCTTATTTGGCATTGATCTTCTAAATATGGATTGTTGTGTCCAGTCTTCTCACTTTGTTTGTTATTTCTTGTCGGATTGGCCAAGAACTCAACTGAGCAAGAACAGAAATTGTTTTAACTACAATGATTTTTATCGCAAGAGAAAAACTGTGAGATTTTCGAAAAACAAACATGAGATTTTTTGAAAACCGTGAGATTTTTGTGGCTTGCCGTGAGACCGTGAAATTTTGCAGAAGATCATGAGTCTCACAGCAAAACTGTGAAACTTGAGAGGTCTGCAAGTATTGCTGAGCGGTATTTCTCATTTAGTCTGAACAGAATTAATCCGATATCCTACGTTATTAACTAATTATTATCTTTATCCTGAAGACCATAAAAAAATAAGGGGAAAGGCTGTTGTTTCTGTTATTTCAGCAACATTGTATGATGACCTAGAGGTCAAATGAGTGATTTTGTAACATTTGTAACTAAACGTGTGACATTGCATGTGTGACGTCAAAAGTCATATCCTGCTACTATATGAATATGACTTTGCTTTATCTGTCATCATAATCTGTCAACAGAAACAGTGGTTGCAGGATAAATGAAATGTATATGTTTATGTGATATGTTTGTCCTAAAATATTCCAATATACATGTATCATGAATGCGAACAGAGTGAGAAATCAACTTGTTTTTGTAACCGAGCTACAGTTTCAAACTGATGCATGCATGCATGTGAATGAACAATATTAACCATAGCAGATACAAGAGACCACAGAAAAAGGCAGAAGTTGGGAGAGAAGATGAGAAGAAGGGGAAGAAGGATGAAAGGGAAGGTGTACCTTTCTGTAGCACACATTTCGACTATGCCTAATAGCTCACATACATATACAAGTCGGGAATCGCAATCTCTCCATTATAAGCACTACAACTTCAACAACTTCTGGATGGTTATATTATAGGAAATATTATAATAGGACGCAGACAGGGGAACCTGAATTCCATGCACCAATGTAAAAGTTATCTCCACCTTGGCCACTGCTTGTCCTTGCTGGTCAGTGGTACATAGATGACCCCCATCAGATTCTTCCTGATGACTTGTCCATCCAGAGTCTTGTCTATCTGTATCAGTTTCTGACTCTCGCCCTGAGGACCCACTGGGATAATAAGTCGACCACCAGGTTTCAGTTGTTTAATTAACTACAACAATAATATGATTTTAATAAAAAAACAAATGCTTATAGGGACTGTAAAAGTCTGTTTTATTTAATAACAACACTAGAGCACATTGATTGGCTAATGGATGTCAAACATTTAGTAATTTTGACATATAATCTGAGAGGAAACCTGCTATATTTTGAAATTTAATAGTAGCAAAGGATCATTTATATGTACCATCCCACAGACAGGATAGCACATACCATGGCCTTTGATATACCAATTGTAGTGCACTGGCTTAACGAGAAATAGCCCAATGGGTCGACTGCACACCAGGTGAGCACTTTACCACTGGGTTACATCCTGCATCTATAAGGAAGGCAAGCTACAGATCAAAATAATGTTTGTTTTGTTTAATGACACCATTAAAGAACACTAATTACATTAATCATCAGCTATTTGATGTCAGACATTTATTATCCTGACATGTAGTCTACAAAGTAAGCCTGTTAATTTTTTTCATCAGCAGCAAGGGTTCCAAACAAATATAGCAATAAAATATGATTTCAATCATGTTCCAAAGAAATGTTTCCAATTTGCTTTAAAAAAATAAATCCAGTTTCATTTTTGGTTTTGACATTCAGTCACACAAACACAATAAGAACTATTATTAAATTAGAAAAATGTATGTCCATATGACTAAAATTATCATCTGCAAATGCAGCAAATGGCAAAACCACCTGTAAAACTAATTTCTTACATCTTCTGGTAAAACTGGTGCTGCAGCCCCAACATGTATCGCATCATAGGGTGCCTCAATATCGTAACCCAGGCGACCATCCCCTACAACCAGCTTTAAGTTTCCCTTTTTTAAAAGATCCTTAGTTGCAGGATCTCGGTTGACATTCCTAACAGATTCAGATATGAGCTCATCAATGTGATCTATACCCACAGCCAGTCCACTGTCTCCAAGCTGAAGGAAAAGCAAAATACAAAAAAAAATCAAAAACACATGAAAAGGGGTGTGGAGTAGTAATTTCATCTATCCATATAGGTACAGAGGTGGCAGATGACAATTTTGACAACTACAGAGCTCGAAATAGCAGCTTACAAAAAGCGAACAGCAGTCCATTTTTCAGACTTGGCAGGTGAAATGAAAAAAACCTGCATTTTGTTTTTCAAGAGACAGATGTTTGTACAATTATCTTATCTGCTATTAAGCTTGTGGTTATGTTAAATTTTAGTTCCATAATGCTCTAAAATAAATCTCAGAGGTCCTAATTTTCCATACACTGTCCCAAACCCTCCCTTTACCAAGGTGCTTTCTTACTTTCAGCAAGTCATATTTTTTCTAAGCAAAACATATTTCTTTTGGCCTGCTATTTATAAAAAATGAACAGCAGGCCATATTATACATCCATCCTATTTTGAGACCTGCCACTACTGTTGCTACCACCACCTACCTTTCAAGCTTTCAAACATACACCTCACTTTATTCAGTAGTCATAGCCTCTACTTTTCTTAAACAACCTCCTACTTTCAAAGATAATGAACACATAGCTCATACTGAAATGGTTACTCTTTGATACCATTTTGATATATTTGGCTGATTTTACTGAATTAGTAATATTCTAGTAGTCAAACTTAAATTTAATAGTCAGTCTGCATAAAAATTTAAAAAAATTATGGACAAAGGAACATAAAATTTGTGGTTTGTTCAGCGTTTTGTTTTATCAGGAAATAAACACAACAAAACATTTAACATGGTTCCACCATGAATATATTGGATTCAGATAACATTTAAAGAAGAGTTTTACTTATTATACTTTTTATTATAATTAACTTGTACTGCCATAATGTAGTTAACTTCTATATTATTGGTATTTTTAGCAAGACAAGACAGTAGATCAACAAAGCATCACCTACCAACAGTGCCATACATGCTGTAAGGTATCCACTTCCTGAGCCAACATCGAGTGCTCGGTTTCCTTCCTTTAACTGTTCAGCCAATAATTCCAAGGCATGGGCATGCTAAAGTATTAAAAAAAACCCACAATAATAATTGAAACAAAAAAGTAATTATAGAGGAGAATATGGTACACTCCATCTTAACTAGATTTTTGTTCATAAGTCTAAACAATTCTGTCCTAAATTTATTTGTAACACCCATAAACCAGTATTTTCGTCAGTCCTACATAAATCTGCATTAAACTAAGCCTACTTCTAGGTGGCAGCTGATGATTTTTCTCTGCTTATTTAAAATATGTTAACCACAGTGGATCATTTTACAAATCGATCTTAGCATTAAAATCATCTCAAGTACACTTAACGTGATTCTAATGCTATAGAATTACCAAACACATATGCTTCTCTACCGAATGTTTATATTTTTTGCAATCTAATTTGTATAGATTGATAACCCAGTCATATGCATTTGAAATATGTTCCTAACTGGTTAATGTATTAGTTGGTTATTAATGTATAATGTTAATATTTAAGATAAACCAATGACATCACATTAATTTTAAGCTTCAGTATCAACCTGAAGATGTCACATCACATTTGTGGCAGACAGCAATAGCCAGCTATTCACTCAATGTCACCTTTTATTTCTATTTTTAATTTCATTTTCATTTCAACTTATTTTCTTGCTTATATCCAATTAAGGTTCAAGCACACTGTTCTGGGCACACCAACTATCTGGGCTGTCTGTCCAGGACAGTGGGTTAGTTGTTAGTGGTTAGTGGTTAGTGAGAGAGAAGAGGGTGCAGTGGTCATACACCTACCCACTGAGTTGTTAAAACTCACTCTGGGTAAGAGCTGGTACCCGGGCTGCGAACCCAGTACCTACCAGCCTTATATCCGATGTTCTATTCTTAATGATATGAAATTAAACTATTTAATAGGCATATTCTATTATTTCTATTATACATTTTAGAATATTTCTATATAATTTTTAACAATATGAAACAAGCATGTAAAAAAAAGAAAGAAAAAGGTTTCGTGTTATTTCATAATCCATATATTCCAATTTTTAAAACTTAGGTTGATTGCAACATATTTTATTGTACAAAGAACAAAAGAATTGAGCACAAGTTTGACAACTTACGAGGCCCTCTTCTATATTCATACAATATACTTAGCGACCTATATTACATAGCTGTAAATATAAACTACATACAGTCATCTCCACTTATTTGCACATCGGTTTATAGCATAATTCGGTTAATCGACTATTTTCACCCAACACGGAACCATTTGCCCTTATAACACTACAAAACATCTGGTTAATTGCACAGACTACAGGCTATATATCGGTTATTTGCACATATAAATAATGATTTTTTTTTTTTTTTGTGTGTGTGCTAAATTAATGTCACAAATGACTGAGAATGTCTATCAAACTTTGGCAAAAAAACTCAAATATATCACCGATTAATGTTTTGTTTGAGCTCACTGTGTGGTAAGCCGACTGTAATCGCTGTTTACAGAGTCGACGTGTGACATGCAAATGAGATGGTGTGCACGTTACTACTGGTGAATCACAATACCCGACTACAAGATTTAAGAATGACATAATTAAGTTGAATAAACCTAAGACCTAATGTTTTGTTTGCAATATATTGCTGTTAATCAGAGGCCATCTCAATAACAGGTAACTCTCCGACTATTATTTTTAGAAGTACCGCCTGTGCGCTTGTACGCATGCGCACTCAACTATTGAGGCCCTATTCGATTGACGTGTTCAGGGCAATCATTGTTCTGTATCAATTATTACGTTATGTTGACATGCCTTGTTAATAATTAAAAGATTACAGATCAATCGTCCTAGGCGGTTATGTTTTTAATAAATGTGACCGAGAAAGGGTTGTTGTTCACTTATTCATTAGATGCAGTGTACGCTATATCTGTTAAACGCAAAAGAAACGATTTATCACTTGCTTCCCAGAAAATGTAGCGGAAAAAAAAAGACTGGTGGGGGAGGTCGTCAAAAACAACAAACATAACAAAGACCGTTATTTATGGACCGTCCCTAAGTTTCTGCTATATTGTTAGACACCAATCAGTCGGACCGCACCATGAAGGTCAGTCAATTGTGTTAGACCGGTCATGCATGCAATGCAGCTTAACTTTAATTGCTTAACAATAGCAAAGTCATTATTTGGGGATCACAAATATATACCAAAGCTTGCCATATCTTTTAGGATGGAAAGAACACCATACCAGCAAATTCATACAAGTTCACGTAATTCTATTCGGTCAATCGGTAATTCCGGAAACTGACGTCATTTTGTAAACACGTGCACCGATGAAACGTGAACGTTTTGATGGTTCTGTTGTTTCAAGTTTATCTCATTAACTACATGGCTAATACACTTTGTTTACACTTGTGGATGGTCAGTGTTTTTTTTTTTAATGCACAAAGTTTGTGTTTTTAGAAAACGTCGCCCAGTGACGGACGTTGTTGGTTTTTTTAAAAAATGATTTCTGGTCTGGCAGATTAAAACAAAAACGTCATGCTAATTATATATCGATAGAAATATTTTTTGACATTTATATATATCCAACTGCATGTGACATGTGTTAACTGTAATAGTTCCGGTATGAAGTACTGCATTATGCTAGACTGTCTCCCATGCCACTTTGTAGTTGGATGGCTGTTACAAAGTGAAAGTCGGTACTCTATCGGTTAATCGACTAACCCGGTTAATTGCACAAAATCGAGCAGCACCGAGGGTATGCAAATAAGCGGGTTTGACTGTATATACATTCAAGGATAACCAGTGTAAGGAAATGTATTATATACAAAAGAATGTGAAGGAAAGAAAAAAAAAATGATACAAAAGATTACACAAATAGTACATCATGTGCAGTTAAATTCGCTATCACACATTTACAAAAAATCCTCATGGTAATTTAAATAATACTTTATTAATCAACTTAGGTCTTTCACACTAGTCATGTGTTAAACTCAGGAACTATCCCTCATGTAATATATATTTTTAACAGTTAAAAATCTTTACCATATGTGGGGCACTTATTGTCACATGGTAGCCAATACTCTGTGGTGAATCATTGTATGGATTAAACTGGCAGAAGTTGGCTCGGTCCACAGTCTTCAAAACTTGAGCAATTCGGGGCGTTTTTATAATACCATTTCCTGCAATGATTCACAAATTGTCATATACGGTATGCAACATTATTATAAATTACAGTATATTTCAAAATGGTATCAGATGATACTGATGTATTACAAGTACTGTGTACATGTACAATGAATTGGAATCTGTTTTTAATTATGTGAATGTCAAACCCACAAACAGTAAAATTCTGCATAAATTACTTTCCAAGCTGTTACCAACATATTTTATATTCTTGATATTTTAAGCTATTGCATAAAACAAACAAATAAATCAATAAATGCATCAATAAATATACATGTATAAATAAACTTACAAAATAATAATAATAATAATCCACAAGAAAAACTTGTTTGTTATTTATAAAGTAATCAATATTGACTGGTCCCATTTGGTATATTCTTTAGATAATAAAAATCATGGTACTGCATTTACTGCAGCATTTAAAACTGTTTAATGCAAAAACAAATGCAGTAAACATATGTTTGATTCAAGTTAGTTATGATATTAAAATTATTATACAATTGAATATTTACCACCTTTCACTAATCCTAAATTTCTGCTTGTAAAAACAGCACTCAAACATAAACGTATGAGACAGTGTTGGAGAAAATCCTTAAATTTGGGAAAAAAGATACAAGATTTTTGGGTAAAATGAGCTGACCTGAAATCTTTTCACATTGTGTTTAGATCCAATTACCCATGTAGTCCATATAAAATGCATTGTGATTTGTTTGCAACCTTATATAACTGTTTGGCTGTAATGATAATGTGAATAAATATTGTGATCCAGATTCGAGGATTTTCGTTTTTAAAATTTGGCAAACATCAGCCTGCCCCGGCACATATATAGTCCTGTATTATATTCAAAATTATTATACTGTCACCTAAGGACACTTGTTGAAATGGATTAAACCTGTCTACTCTTATTTTAATTGATGTCTCAAATATTGTTTTTATTGCATTCACTTTAGAAAAATTATGGAGGATTAATTTTGTTTGCAAGTTTCGTATTTTGATTCATAATTGTTCTATACTTTTATTCATCAACATTTTTATGTATCAAAATAAGTTTTTAAAACATAAGAATCAACTGAATATGTCCTTGACTTATCAATTAAAAGTCCCAATTGGTGCACAAAAACCTCACTCACACATAATCATTTGTGGTGACCTAGTTTTGTCATAATCATTTGCTGGTGACCTAGTTTTGTCGTAATCATTGTGGGTGACCTACTTTTGTAAATGTATTGTGGAAATAAAGGATAAAGGACAACACTTTAAGGTTAAAAAAGCTTTCTTTATTACTGTTGTCAGGACGGGCATAATAAAGGAGTGAACTCTAGGAGATATGTATATATGCATATATATATATATATATATCAGTGTTAAAAATTTGCTTTGTTTACTGACACCACTAGAGCACACTGATTTATTAATCATCAGCTATTGAATGTCAAACATCATTTGGTGATTATGACATATAGTCTTAGGAAACCCGCTAAATTTGTTCTATTAGTAGCAAGGGATCTTTTACATGCACCATCCCACAGACAGGATAGCACATACCAGGGCCCGTGCTTATAAAACTTAAAGTCTAGACTTTAATAAAGTCCAGACTTTAACGTAATGCTCTTTGAATGGCGTTGTCATGACGTTAAAGTGTGGACTTTATTAAAGTCTAGACTTTAAGGTTTATAAGCACGGGGCCAGGGCTCGAACTTAAGAATTTGTCTCCCACAGCAATTTTTAAAAGAACTGCCATGGGTGAAACAGCTCACCGATGGCAATTTTGAGCCTGTCTATGTAAACACAATTTCTATATAGACAAAATGTGAGAAAAAATTATCGGTAATTAAATGTAGGAGATTAATGTATTGCAGTTGTTATTAACAATTTGTTTCAGACTTTAGTGAGACCAAAAATGGATCAAAGGTAAAATTGGACAGTTTCATCTGTCTGCTCACCCTCATTACCCTACATGATGGAATGAAGTATATATAATTCATTTGGGGAACAATTGGAACTCTTGTCCTTGAAACATCAGTAACATAGTAATGATAGTATTGCATGCACTCTCTGCTAATAAAAATGTATGTTTTGCACAGAAAGACAGATGATGAAAGGGGAATAACTCATCATGCAAGTTGACTGCAGGACGTAAAGGACTTACTTTGTAAATTATCAACCAAGTTCGCATTGTTAATGCCACTTGAACGCCAAGCCATTCCAGATTTAGTTACAATGAACAAGAAAAACGTCAGATTCCTAGAAAGAATACACGTCGTACTTCCCCACAATGTCCCAAATTTCATTCCACCATCTACTCAGACTACTCAGTCTGCTGTCTTTCGGGTTGTCAAACAGCCGGATTCAGAATCAGACCAGCACAAATTCTGCAAATGCAAAGTAATTTAAAAAAGAAAAATAATATTTAAAAAAAGAAAACGTATATAACGATATTAATAAATATTTAGTTTCCGATTATTTTGTTTTATAAACTGTCAGTTTATATACGCACAAATTATGCTAGCTCCAGTTTTCGCCAGCCACAAGGTAAATTACCTTGACCTTGTTTTAATTTTTAATATAATAGCCTTGACCTTCGCGTCACATGGCGGGTATGTATGAATGGTATCGTTGCATCAGAATATAGATGGTCCATTTTATAATTAATGCTAAGGCATTTTTCATCATAGGATAAATACTAGTAAGATAATAATTTACAATGGGTTATTTCATTCAAACCTTCCTAAATTGATGATTTGAAAATAATCAAGACCTGTGCTTGTAACAAGAACCATAACAAAAACAAGCCTAACAGTAACAAATTAAAGTTTCAATATCAACCCATATTATAACATAGTTTTCTAATGTAAACACAACAATATTTTTAATTAGCTCTAGCACATTGCAATCAGAGAGCAAGGCAGACATTTGGACAGTTAGCATGTGACCCTGATGATTCGAGGTACTTAATAATTGTATTAGTATATTTTAAAAGTGCTTTGCAATTTTATTATAATTAGGCCTATTAGTTGAAGAAACTTTTTTAATTGTTACTTGAACAAATAATGCAGAAAAATCCACATATTTGATACAATCAAACGTGCTTACAATTGGCCTAACCCCGCTCACTGAACGAAAAAACATAATGCTATCGAGTTGTGTTATTTACTATTTTTAGGTACAGTAGTGCAAAACGTCATAAGAACAAAGTATATAGCTGCAACTTGCTTGATTGAATTTATGTTTTGAAGAAATAAATAAAAAAGAAACTGTTTTTATTTAAAAAAATTATTGATTTAGCAGTCAACAGATTGCTGCATAGTGTTTAAAATATTGCTTGCAAGATAAGGTGGGACAATTTTTTTTTTTTTTTTAAATAGCTTTGGTTATTTCTAATTGTATTTTTTATCTAAATATTTTTTCAAATATTTATTCAAATATAATACTCACTATACATATTGTAGTAATAGCCATATTTTTAATGTAAAACTATTGATCTACATCCTAGTTTACGTTTTCAAACTTTAGCGCCCTTATTTGCTTGCATGGAAAAACGATTGACGTGTGACCTCACATTTTTACTGACGTCATTCACTAATAGGTAAAAATATGCATGCACATGCAGATGACACTTCGATATATATTTTGGGCATGATCGCCATAATCCACAATAGTTTTAATTGGCATACAAGTCATTTTTTTGGACATATTTTGGTACATGTGTAGAAAAACTAATTTTTAAGATAAAATGTAAGAAAGTATTGGATATACTTAAAATTTCTTAGCTACTTGACTGTCTACACATCTTACTGTGAGACTTGGAATGTAAACAAACGGTAGGTGGCGTATTATTTTAAAACGGGAGGGGAAATCCCAAATGGCACGACTTAATAAAGACAACGACTCAACAGGGTGAAAGTATATAATTCTTTCAGAGTCACCTTCAGGTCATAGGGTTTAACATGCACATTTAGAACAAGCTGTTGTAGTGCACGCCTGTCATGGGTGCAAGTTCTTGCATCCAATACATGAAATGGGTGGGGGAGGGGAAGGCGGGACTCTCGCTTACGACTTTAGCACTAAAGGATTACTGAAGACCAGTTGTTGTGGTTGAGATAAACAAAGTGAAAGAGGCGTCAGTAAATTTTGAAAGTTCTCACAAGGAGAATTAAGCCCAAAAGTTTGTGTAATTTTTTTGCATTATGTCCGAAAAAATTCTGGTGATTGAACGTTAATTTTGAATGGTTCGGCCTAAAGTTAAAGTTTGTCGGATTTTAAAAATTTAAGCCTAAATGTACCGACGTGATATGAACCTAGGGGTAGCTCTGAAAGGGCTGGGGGAGGCATCAAAGTTGGTGAAGTGACGCATCTCCCGGTTGTGTCTGCTGACAACGTTATTACAGTAATGCGGCGCAAACACCCTGCTTAGCATTACATGAATCTCGTGGTATGAGGTATCCTATCGAATGTACACCTACTTGTTTAGGCCATCATCAGCATGGTGATCTGCTCCCCAGTTAGTGACTCTACGGTGTTAATGTGGAAACTGCCACATCTGTCATCATACTGGTACAGGAACACCCCCGTGGACGGTTGGTTCGTCAGGACTAGTAGCTCAAGTGTTGTGTAAGTGAAATGACCAGGTGTTTCTTGTTCTTCTGGTTCACCCAGTGCTCGACCGCTACTGTAGCCTTGTTTTCCATTGCGGCTGGTTCGGTTTGGTCCCTTCCATCGCCGGAATATTGCCCTTAAAAGGGACGGCGGCTGGGGGTGTCGAACCGTAAGTGGTGGGTCCGGGCTGGCTGGTGCATCAACCTCATTGGTATGAGGCGAGGCCGATCTGCTAGGCGGGGACGGTGAACGCAGCTTTGAAGGCACTGCCGGCTTGGGTCCCCCCTGTACCGCTCCTGTCACTTTCTTCTTCCTCCATTTCCTCCTCTTCCTTTTGGTGACTGGTTTGGGTTGGCCTCTGTACACCAGGGTGACATAGGCCTTCCCACCGTTATGCAAAACTTTAAATTCCGCCAGCTTGACAAACAACTGGATCATCGCCTGAAAAATGAGGGGAGATCAACAGTGAAAGCGCAGACATCTAGCTTCTTAGCTGCAAAGTCAGGTGTGCGGGACATCGATCGTCTTCAGCTGAGAGCTGAGTTGGGAATGGTCACCTCCAGCCCTCCCCTTATTGATATTGATATGTAGGGGAAGGCTAGAGGAAACTCTATGTAACACTTGGTTGTAATGGTCCTCACAGAGCTTTAGTTTGATTATTCTCGAGTTCAGTTCTGACATTAAACTTACATGTTGTTAACACTACATGAAGAAACCTGACGCCCTTATGCAAAACAAAAATGAATGAATGAATGAATGTTTAACGACACTCCAGCACAAATATACACAATGGCTATTGGGTGTTATTAAAAGATAAGTATATGGCAATATTATTTATACAATTATGTAAAAACTCAGTGTAAAGAGCTGTGTGGAAAAGTACAATACAAATATCAAGTTAAATATATTTAAGATTTTTGTATAGAAACCTAAGTGTTCTGAAAACTTTAAAATTAATTCAGGGTGGAATTTAAAAGATTCCAAAACATTTCTGTTGCCAAATATATCATTTCTCGTCGGCTTCAGATGATTACACTCCACCAAAATATGGCGCACAGTCAGTGCACACTGACAATGTCCCTCTTTAAAATGAATATGTCAAATATGTATGGCCAATACGGGCACTGCACAAGACTACTTCATCCTTCCTGCATTGCCTATAGGAGGACTGCCAGTATTCCTGGTTAACAACATGTAAGTTTAATGTCATGACGGGACTCAATAATAAACTAAAGCTCTGTGGCATCAGATTTATGAAAAAATACGTATTTTAGACCGTAGCTTGTGACAATTTGGTTGTTGACGATTGCCAAAGCATTACATAGAGTTTTCCTCTAGCCTTCCCCTACATATCAATATCAATAAGGGGAGGGCTGAAGGCGACTCGAGCTAGCTTTTGGGTAGGCCTACTTTGGAGCTAAGTTTTAATAAACTTGTGTATTGTGGTTTGTACAGCAAATGTTGCCATTTAACACAAATACCATAGTACATTGTTATACTACATGTTTAAGAAGCCATCCCATCTTCTGAGCATTAATGGTGAATTAAGACATTTTTAGATTATGTCACAACAAAATATGGATGATTAAATTTAAAAAAATGATAAACACAGACCTTGCTGTTTAATGGGAACTATCTGGCTTTTATCACTACTCCAAGACTAGTTCAAGGAGAGTAATTTTTAGCCATAAGTACACATCGTTCTTTCCCACAGTTTCATTTCACCACCTACTGTCTCTGGCGTCGTCAAACAGCGGGTTTCAAAGTGCAAATGCAAAATAAATTAAAAAATAAGTAGGGGTCAGCTCCCCTTCCCCCAATCCTGGGGCAAATCTTGACATTTGGGCAACAATGATGAAGCCATTTGGAATGAATGTGCAGGAGCAAATTAAGCATTCGGGCAAAAACTATGGAGACCCTTACAATTGCAGTCGGCAATGCTGTGGAGATTGCCGAGGAGATTGCTGTGGAGATTGCCGAGGAGATTGCTGAGGAGATTGCCGAGGAGATTGCTGTGGAGATTGCCGAGGAGATTGCTGTGGAGATTGCCGAGGAGATTGCTGTGGAGATTGCCGAGGAGATTGCTGTGGAGATTGCCGAGGAGATTGCCGTGGAGATTGCCGAGGAGATTGCCGTGGAGATTGCCGAGGAGATTGCCGAGGAGATTGCCGAGGAGATTGCCGTGGAGATTGCCGAGGAGATTGCCGTGGAGATTGCCGAGGAGAATGCCGTGGAGATTGCCGAGGAGATTGCCGTGGAGATTGCCGAGGAGATTGCCGAGGAGAATGCTGTGGAGATTGCTGAGGAGATTGCTGTGGAGTTTTTAATTCTCCACAACACTTTTTTGCCTTGGACTATATTTAGGTTGTTTGTTTTTTTTCAACGGCATGTTTGTTTTGTCGTGGACATTTTCTTAATTGTGGGGGTTGAAATATATATATATATTCTGGCCTGTTCATCAACTAAGTGATAAGACTAGTCATGCTTCAGTTTGGCCAATATTATATTTAGCCTGATTTTAAAAAAACAAAAAACAATTGAGTACTCTGACACAAAAATTATCTTTAAAAAATTATTTCTGCACACTTGGTGCTCTAATTATCTCACCCATCACAAACTTGTGGTGAAGTCATATGTATAACCAATAATCCATAAGAAAATTCCTAACATTCATTTTCTGTATTTTGTATGAGGTACAACTACCATAATCAACTGAGTTGTATAAATGCTCTTTTAAGACTGAGTCACTTGAAACGGTTTTAGTTTATCTCACTAGATTACAAGTAATGTTCGTTTGACAACTTGTTTCCAAGGCTAATGAACAAAATATTAATAATGTGTTAACAGAATTAGTTTATATTAAGGTCTAATGTTTTTTGCATAATCCATAATAAACATTTGTGAAACAAAAAAGGCTACATGACACAGTATATGCATTTGCATTTTAAAAATAAGACTACTTGTGTTTGAATGTTTATCTCTTTTTTTGTGTGTGAAACTTATATTTTATTGATTATTTTGTATGGGATCTTTTATATGCACTTTGCCAAAGATGGCCTTTGATATACCAGTTGTGGGGATGGGGAAAAACCCAATGTAAAAATTTATTCCATTGAGGTGGTTTGATCCTATGAAAGAAAGAAATGTTTTATTTAACAACGCACTCAACACATTTTTATTTACGGTTTGATCACGTCAGACATATGGTTGAGGACCACACAGATACTGAGAGAGGAAACCCACTGTCCCCACTTCATGAGCTACTCTTTTCAATTAGTAGCAAGGGATCTTTTATATGCACCATCCCACAGACAGGGTAGTACATACCACGGCCTTTGATAAACCAGTCATGGTGCACTGGCTGGAACGAGACACCACTAATTAATCACCGTCTATTGGATGTCAAACAGTTGGTAATTATGACATAGTCTTCAGATGAAACCCACTAAACTTTTCTATTAGCAGCAAGGGATATTTAATGACACCACTAATTAATCACCGTCTATTGGATGTCAAACAGTTGGTAATTATGACATAGTCTTCAGATGAAACCCACTAAACTTTTCTATTAGCAGCAAGGGATATTTAATGACACCACTAATTAATCACCGTCTATTGGATGTCAAACAGTTGGTAATTATGACATAGTCTTCAGATGAAACCCACTAAACTTTTCTATTAGCAGCAAGGGATATTTAATGACACCACTAATTAATCACCGTCTATTGGATGTCAAACAGTTGGTAATTATGACATAGTCTTCAGATGAAACCCACTAAACTTTTCTATTAGCAGCAAGGGATATTTAATGACACCACTAATTAATCACCGTCTATTGGATGTCAAACAGTTGGTAATTATGACATAGTCTTCAGATGAAACCCACTAAACTTTTCTATTAGCAGCAAGGGATATTTAATGACACCACTAATTAATCACCGTCTATTGGATGTCAAACAGTTGGTAATTATGACATAGTCTTCAGATGAAACCCACTAAACTTTTCTATTAGCAGCAAGGGATATTTAATGACACCACTAATTAATCACCGTCTATTGGATGTCAAACAGTTGGTAATTATGACATAGTCTTCAGATGAAACCCACTAAACTTTTCTATTAGCAGCAAGGGATATTTAATGACACCACTAATTAATCACCGTCTATTGGATGTCAAACAGTTGGTAATTATGACATAGTCTTCAGATGAAACCCACTAAACTTTTCTATTAGCAGCAAGGGATATTTAATGACACCACTAATTAATCACCGTCTATTGGATGTCAAACAGTTGGTAATTATGACATAGTCTTCAGATGAAACCCACTAAACTTTTCTATTAGCAGCAAGGGATATTTAATGACACCACTAATTAATCACCGTCTATTGGATGTCAAACAGTTGGTAATTATGACATAGTCTTCAGATGAAACCCACTAAACTTTTCTATTAGCAGCAAGGGATATTTAATGACACCACTAATTAATCACCGTCTATTGGATGTCAAACAGTTGGTAATTATGACATAGTCTTCAGATGAAACCCACTAAACTTTTCTATTAGCAGCAAGGGATATTTAATGACACCACTAATTAATCACCGTCTATTGGATGTCAAACAGTTGGTAATTATGACATAGTCTTCAGATGAAACCCACTAAACTTTTCTATTAGCAGCAAGGGATATTTAATGACACCACTAATTAATCACCGTCTATTGGATGTCAAACAGTTGGTAATTATGACATAGTCTTCAGATGAAACCCACTAAACTTTTCTATTAGCAGCAAGGGATATTTAATGACACCACTAATTAATCACCGTCTATTGGATGTCAAACAGTTGGTAATTATGACATAGTCTTCAGATGAAACCCACTAAACTTTTCTATTAGCAGCAAGGGATATTTAATGACACCACTAATTAATCACCGTCTATTGGATGTCAAACAGTTGGTAATTATGACATAGTCTTCAGATGAAACCCACTAAACTTTTCTATTAGCAGCAAGGGATATTTAATGACACCACTAATTAATCACCGTCTATTGGATGTCAAACAGTTGGTAATTATGACATAGTCTTCAGATGAAACCCACTAAACTTTTCTATTAGCAGCAAGGGATATTTAATGACACCACTAATTAATCACCGTCTATTGGATGTCAAACAGTTGGTAATTATGACATAGTCTTCAGATGAAACCCACTAAACTTTTCTATTAGCAGCAAGGGATATTTAATGACACCACTAATTAATCACCGTCTATTGGATGTCAAACAGTTGGTAATTATGACATAGTCTTCAGATGAAACCCACTAAACTTTTCTATTAGCAGCAAGGGATATTTAATGACACCACTAATTAATCACCGTCTATTGGATGTCAAACAGTTGGTAATTATGACATAGTCTTCAGATGAAACCCACTAAACTTTTCTATTAGCAGCAAGGGATATTTAATGACACCACTAATTAATCACCGTCTATTGGATGTCAAACAGTTGGTAATTATGACATAGTCTTCAGATGAAACCCACTAAACTTTTCTATTAGCAGCAAGGGATATTTAATGACACCACTAATTAATCACCGTCTATTGGATGTCAAACAGTTGGTAATTATGACATAGTCTTCAGATGAAACCCACTAAACTTTTCTATTAGCAGCAAGGGATATTTAATGACACCACTAATTAATCACCGTCTATTGGATGTCAAACAGTTGGTAATTATGACATAGTCTTCAGATGAAACCCACTAAACTTTTCTATTAGCAGCAAGGGATATTTAATGACACCACTAATTAATCACCGTCTATTGGATGTCAAACAGTTGGTAATTATGACATAGTCTTCAGATGAAACCCACTAAACTTTTCTATTAGCAGCAAGGGATATTTAATGACACCACTAATTAATCACCGTCTATTGGATGTCAAACAGTTGGTAATTATGACATAGTCTTCAGATGAAACCCACTAAACTTTTCTATTAGCAGCAAGGGATATTTAATGACACCACTAATTAATCACCGTCTATTGGATGTCAAACAGTTGGTAATTATGACATAGTCTTCAGATGAAACCCACTAAACTTTTCTATTAGCAGCAAGGGATATTTAATGACACCACTAATTAATCACCGTCTATTGGATGTCAAACAGTTGGTAATTATGACATAGTCTTCAGATGAAACCCACTAAACTTTTCTATTAGCAGCAAGGGATATTTAATGACACCACTAATTAATCACCGTCTATTGGATGTCAAACAGTTGGTAATTATGACATAGTCTTCAGATGAAACCCACTAAACTTTTCTATTAGCAGCAAGGGATATTTAATGACACCACTAATTAATCACCGTCTATTGGATGTCAAACAGTTGGTAATTATGACATAGTCTTCAGATGAAACCCACTAAACTTTTCTATTAGCAGCAAGGGATATTTAATGACACCACTAATTAATCACCGTCTATTGGATGTCAAACAGTTGGTAATTATGACATAGTCTTCAGATGAAACCCACTAAACTTTTCTATTAGCAGCAAGGGATATTTAATGACACCACTAATTAATCACCGTCTATTGGATGTCAAACAGTTGGTAATTATGACATAGTCTTCAGATGAAACCCACTAAACTTTTCTATTAGCAGCAAGGGATATTTAATGACACCACTAATTAATCACCGTCTATTGGATGTCAAACAGTTGGTAATTATGACATAGTCTTCAGATGAAACCCACTAAACTTTTCTATTAGCAGCAAGGGATATTTAATGACACCACTAATTAATCACCGTCTATTGGATGTCAAACAGTTGGTAATTATGACATAGTCTTCAGATGAAACCCACTAAACTTTTCTATTAGCAGCAAGGGATATTTAATGACACCACTAATTAATCACCGTCTATTGGATGTCAAACAGTTGGTAATTATGACATAGTCTTCAGATGAAACCCACTAAACTTTTCTATTAGCAGCAAGGGATATTTAATGACACCACTAATTAATCACCGTCTATTGGATGTCAAACAGTTGGTAATTATGACATAGTCTTCAGATGAAACCCACTAAACTTTTCTATTAGCAGCAAGGGATATTTAATGACACCACTAATTAATCACCGTCTATTGGATGTCAAACAGTTGGTAATTATGACATAGTCTTCAGATGAAACCCACTAAACTTTTCTATTAGCAGCAAGGGATATTTAATGACACCACTAATTAATCACCGTCTATTGGATGTCAAACAGTTGGTAATTATGACATAGTCTTCAGATGAAACCCACTAAACTTTTCTATTAGCAGCAAGGGATATTTAATGACACCACTAATTAATCACCGTCTATTGGATGTCAAACAGTTGGTAATTATGACATAGTCTTCAGATGAAACCCACTAAACTTTTCTATTAGCAGCAAGGGATATTTGCTATTAAATATTTTTAGACGACATTTCTGCATCTGTGTCTCAGTGGACATTCATTAGCTACTAGAAGAATACCACCGAACCAAGCCAGGTGTCAGGCTGTTTGATCTGACACCTCCAGACTGGCGTGGTATTCCCCGTTGAGAGTTGAACAACAAACCTCGCCAGTCACGTCTGGTCTTATGAGTTGCTGCATTCAGTCTGCCTGTTCAGCGGTCTCAGCCCATTTTGGTCATTTACCCATCACACCCACTGTCTGCAGTCGATTAAAACGGGACTCGGTCTTGTTGACTCGATATTTTTGTTACACCTGCAAATGTGACATATCGGTGATATGTCACAATGAGGGAGTGTTTTGTTACAATGTGATCCTTAAATAACCTGACACAATGCATTTCCACAAACCATAATATTCATTTCTTTGTTATTCATATATATTTTAAATGCTCATGGAAATAAACACATTTATTATCATTAGCTCTTTCTTTTTGTTTGTAAAAAAGACATTTTGTTTATACAGTGAAATCCCTCAAAACTGGACACCCTATAAACTGGTATTTCCTCAAAACGAGATGCTTTTCACGGTCCATTTCTAAACATCTGTACGGAGCAAAACCTTTCTAAACCACTAGAATAAAGTATATAGCTGCAAATTGCTTGATTGAATTTATGTCTTGAATAAATAAATAAATAAAAAAGAAACTTTTTATATAAAAAAAATATTGATTTAGTGGTCAGCAGATTGCTGCATTGTGTTTAAAATATTGTTTAAAATATTGCTTGCAAGATAAGGTGGGACAAACTTTTTTTTTTTTTTTTTTAATAGCTTTGGCTATTTCTAATTGTATTTTTTTTTTTTTTTTTTATTCAAATATAATACTATACATATTGTAGTAATAGCCATATTTTTAATGTGAAACTATTGATCTACATCCTAATTTACATTTTCAAATTTTAGCGCCCTTATTTGCTTGCATGGAAAAACTATTGACGAGTAACCTCACATTTTTACTGACGTCATTTACTAATAGGTAAAAATAAACATGTACATGCAGATGACATTTCGATATATATTTTGGGCATGATCGCCATAAATTAATAAAACTATAATAGTTTTAATTGGCATACGGGTTATGTGTTTTTGACCTATTTTGGTTCATGTGTAGAAAAACTTATTTTTAAGATAAAATGTAACAAAGAATTGGATATACATTGTACTTAAAATTTCTTAGCAATACATCTGTCTACACATCTTACTGTGAGACTTTGAGCGTAAACAAACGGTAAGTGGCGTATTACTTTAAAACAGGGGGAAATCCCAAATGGCACGACTTAACAGAGACAACGATTCATCAGGGTGAGAGTATACCAGTCATAATGCACTGGCTGGAGTGAGAAATAGCCCAGTGGGCTCACCGACATATCAATCCCACACAGACCACACATCAAGTGAGCACTTTACCACTGGGATACGTCTTGCCTGTGTACTAATTTATATTATTAACTATATATTCTTTTACTACTCGTGGAGATGAACACAAATTACTTTTTTAAGCTCTTTCTTTTTGGTTTGTAAATACATTATGTTTTATTATAAATAATATATTATACATATTATTTATATATTGTAAGTTCCCATGGAAAAAGAATACATTTTCTTTTATTAACTCCTTTTTTATTTGTAAATACATGTACATGTTTATAACAACAGCCATTGTTTGCAAACCTAGGCCAGTAGCGAAAAAGATAAATAAATAATTAATTGTACAAATATGTGTGCACATCACTTGACCACACTGGCCGGGATCACTGTTGTCAGAAGTGTACACTCACCAGTAGGAAGTTTACGTGTTGTACATGTACTTGTATCTGTGTATATTTACATGTATATATGTTGTTAGATATGTTCCCTGGGATCCTCCCTCGATACACAATCTTTCAGACCTGAAATCCACAGTTACAAAATTATATCCTATTAGTTGAATGTGAGTTATTAGATTAAAACACTTTGTAAAGTAAACAAATCTGAAATCCAAAGTTTGTTTAAAGTTTGTTTTGTTTAATGACACCACTAGAACACATTGATTTATTAATCATCGGTTATTGGATGTCAAACGTATGGTCATTTTGACAGTCATAGAGAGGAAACCTGCTACATTGTTTCATTAGTAGCAAGGGATCTTTTATATGCACCATTCCACAGACAGGATAGCATATACCTTTGATATACCAGTCATGGTGCACTGGTTGGAATGAAAAATAGACCAATGGGCCCACCGACTGGGATCCTGAAATCCAAATTTACAAAATCATTTTCTGTTAGTTGAATATGAGTTATAAAATTAATCTGTGTATAATTTACCTGCATATTTAATATCCAATATTTGTTTTTATAAAACAGAAGGATCCTGTAAAGTTCAGTGGAAAGAGCACTTGTCTGGGCTGCAGGATCCGTCTAGCTCCACATAAGGTTTAAATTAAATAAACCAAATACTTTATTGTGATATTCTTATTTACCACGCTCCATATCATTAGTCATCAACCGATGTATACACCCAGCAGCTATTTTGTCTTTGTGATGTAACCTGGTTAAACATTAATTCATTCCTTCATCATCGGTGAGCCCATTGGACTATTTCTCGTTCCAGCCAGTGCACCACAACTGGTATATCAAAGGCCGTGGTATGTGCTATCCTGTCTGGGATGGTGCATATAAAAGATCCCTTGCTGCTAATTGAAAAAGAGTAGCCCATGAAGTGGTGATAGCGGGTTTCCTCTCTCAATATCTGTATGGTCTTTAACCATATGTCTGACGCCACGTAAATAAAATGTTGAGTGTGTCATTAAATAAATAAAAAAATTCCTTCTTTATTCCTTCATTTTCAGGTTAAACAAGTGTTTTACAACTGTATATCAAAGGCTATGATGTCTACTTTAAATATAAAATACCTTTCTGCTAAATGGAATGAATAGTATGACAGCAAGGTTTGTGATGGATGCATAAGCATTCTCTTGGAGAATGTGTTTTTTTTTTAAAACCACCATAATAAATTATTAGGTCCACTTAAAAAATAACATGGTTATGGGTTTTTTTTTTTTTTTTTTTTTTTTTTTTTTTCTTTGTCCCCAAAGCAATATGGCCATTCCAAGGTTATGGTTAATGAAGATCCACTCTTTCCAAAAAAATACATGCCATTGAATTCTTTAGAGGAAATCTTGTGTACAGTACATATGGGAACTTTCATAAATTAAATAATAATATATAAATATTACTTTTCTTCCACTATTTTAAAATTATTAAATATGTTTGTCTTGAGAAAGCTAATTTCAAAATGCATAGGAAATGACCTATTGTATTTCATTTGGGATCTGCCTTAAACCTAATGTGATTTATTGTGTTTTTGCTAGCTGTGAGAAAGAGTTTCTGTGGGAACCGTTGTAACGTGGATTGTTGAAATGTCCAGTGAAATTGTCACAGTGCCAGGCAACACAGTGATGAACATACCGGTCACTTTCTCAGGCCATCTCTGTTTTGTCATCTGTCTTGCTGTCACTTACCACCCAGTCCACCCTGTCACAGAAACCAGTCTACAGCAGCCCAGCATACACTGGATAAGTGGCACTTCAAACCAAATGTGTTGGTACGTTTGGGAAATATATTATTTTATTTATTTGTGTATTTAATTTTTTTTTATTACATTGTATTTCCTAATGATTTTATGTCTTCAATGCTAGAGTGTTTTTCAATGGAATATTATTGGGATATTTAGACCGTATTAATGTTTTCTGGGTGGGGATTTTTTTTTTTTGCACATAAATTTATTTGTTTATATATATATATATTTGTTTTTAAAGTATAGGGTTTATTTTAATGGTTGATTAGTAGATTCTAATTGCCAACTTTTCTTTAAAGTACTTGTGTTAATATTTTTAGAAAAGTATATAAAATTGTTTCTGCTAATGGTTATGAAATTTTAAAATGAATTATTATCAGTATCTAGCACTTGTGTAAAACAAATGTTTATTTGTTAATTTTTTCCTTTAAAATATGTTTTGTTTTGTAATGATTTTTGTATCTTTTTGCTTGTAAATGAGAAATTTTCTTTTAATTAAAGATTAACCACATCTAACAAACATGACAATTTTTCATTAAAATGTGTGCCTATTTGTTTCCTTTTATCTTGTAGAAATGATTTCAAACACATCTCTGTGAGATGTAAATGTGGCGCTGAACATCACCTGTTCTCATTTCTACAAGAAAAAACTTGTGACACCGTTACCGTGGAGTTTGCTGAGTTGACAAGTAAACAAGTCTTGTTTGGATGTCGTTTAAATGATTACACGGGAAAGCAGGTCTAAATATGCCGTTTGGATTTGAAATCAAGGCAGGTTTGCAGAAGCAAAGTAGAGAGACAATAAACCGAGTTGGTATAAGTCTACTGTTACCCCTGAATGCAAGCCCATGTAACGTTTCGACCAGTGAGGACCCAGTGACTTCCGTTTGACAGCAGGCAACACGGCCTGGCTGTATCGGGATAAACCGGACAGGACACAGTTTGTGTGGCAATGTTTAAAAGTGTATATAAACTTGACCATGTGTTTATGGATACACTTCCATGTATACCAAAGGCAATCAGATAGAAAGCCTGTTCCCATCTGCTGTGGATGTAAAACTACTCGCCTTATTAGGGCTTTTTCTTAAAAGTAGTGTTCTGATAACGTACACAAGTTTTATTTTGAGTGTCATCATGCTTAAATGGATTGTAAGATGCATACAAAAAAAAGCAAAGAAATCATTTAGTGTTGATATTTCATGTCAGTAAACCAGTCTCTGCTTCAGGGGAACATTATTGATGTCATCTGTGTGAAGCGAAGCTTAGCGAATCTACTTCTTTACAGGATTACATTCAAATGATAAACAGGACATTTATCACATTCAACAGGTGTATTCAGGTTTTTGTGTCATGTTTTCGTTCCTCGCCCTTTGGGATTGTTGACTACAGGTATGAATGCATTTTGTTAGGCAGGTATTTCGGTTAGTCATGTCATTTTACTATGTACAGGTTCACAGATAAACTTTGGGTACGTCTTCAAAAGTTTTAATTGATATAACTTTACATCTGCCACTTTCTACAAAAGTTTTGATCGGATAACTTACAACTGCAGCTTTAAACAAACCTTCACAGCAGGAATGTATGTGTCTGTGAAAGTAAACATGGAAATGTACTGACTGCAGTATATTGCATAGCTGAGTTGAATAATGTGGTCCATTAGGGTGAGTGGGTGAGCAGACTTCAAAAGGGGATGTACTTTCGGTCTACAGGGAATATGTAACCGGAACATTTCTGTTGTTACTGTACCTATGTGACGTGCCTCACATTCAACTTGGTCATGATGTCATACATCCAGGATTATACCTGACAGGAATTACTTTCAGTGGATTGTATGTCTGAAGTATGTTTGTGAATGGAAATTGTAATAATTTACTGTGAAGATGACTTCTGAAGTAATAGAGGATACGGCTACGGACAGTCTGCAGGATTCCCAGATGGGACCCCTACAGCGGCGCCCCGCATTTAGACGCAAGGGTTACGCATGGACCAGCAAGGTAAGAGTGATACAAAGTTATTAATATTTATACTGATATATTTAGAATGAATGAATGAAAGAATGAGTGGATGAATGAACAAATATTTAACAACACCCCAGCACAAAGAATACATCAGCTGTTTGGTTTCAACTTAATATTTACAATGATACTTTGTTTTCATGTGTTGATTTTTAATTTTAAACTTTCTTAAATTTAAGTTATTTGTGGAAGGTCTATCTGTGAACCAAAGGAATATATATCAAAATAACTGACTAATATTTTTTAATGTATGTTTAATATATGTACTGCTTTTTAAAATTAACAAAGTTCATACATCTTTTAATTTCATATCCTTTCTTACACTATATTTACCAAATATAGCAATTAAAAAACAATGACAGTTAATTTAAAATACTAATAAAAAGTATAAAACTACATTACCTGTATATAATTTAATTAATATTTGTTATAAATCGTTTACAATGTGTTTAGAAAGTAAAGAATTTAGAAACCTTTATCTTTATATTATATACTGATGGGGAGAGGCTTACACAATGTGTGTGTGGGGGAGGAAATCAACTTTCATGAGTTTCACTGGATGCCTATTAAATATTCTATTACCGGTACACAGAACTGAGATGCATGTACAAACATTGTCGTCCTTGCTCTATATGAAGACACTATTTCCCGTTCCAGCCAGTGCACCACAACTGGTATGTCAAAGGCTGTGTATGTGTTATCCTGTCTGTGGGATGGTGCATATAAAAAATCCCTTGCTACTAATCGAAAACAGTAGCTCATGAAGTGGCAACAGTGGGTTTCCTCTCTCAATAACTGTGTGGTCTTTAACCATATGTCTGATGCCTTATAACTGTAAATAAAATGTGTTGAGTGCATCGTTAAATAAAACATTTCCTTTCTTTCTATATGAAGACCGACTGTTCAACTGTTGATGGGATGGTTATTGTGTTAAGTAGTGTGTCACTGGGTGTGTCATGAATGAGGAGATGTGTAAAACAAAGTGGATGAAGCAACTAAACATTTAATGACGCAATCGGGATTCGTAAAATGTTTTTAAATAGAATGTCAGAAATAAATTAAACATTATTAATTAACACAGGGTTATTTTCCCCTCTTCCAACTAATGTGTCCAACAACTATTAAATACCATGGTATGTGGTGTCCTGTTGGTGGGAAAGTTCATTTTAAAACTGCCTTGCTGGTGTATGGTACATATTTTTAATAGCCTACATGTTTGTGGAATCAACAGGTTTCTTCTCACTATTTAGCCCACATGTCATACTAGTCATACTTTAAAATTGGTGCAGGACATAGCCCAGTGGTAAAGGGCTCGCTTGATGTGTGGTCTGTCTAGGATTAATGGGCCCATTGGACTGTTTCTCGTCCCAGCCTGTGCACCCCACTGGTATTTCAAAGGCTGTTATATGTGGTATTGATCTATTTTTCTACAAGTGTATCAAAAGCTACGGTATGTCTGGGATGGTGCATATTGAAAAGAATAGCTCTTGGAGAGGCGACAGTGAGTTTCCTCTCTATCTAGTTAGTGCTTAATCATATGTCTGATGCCATATAACCATAACTAAAATGTATTAAGTGTGTCATTAAATAAATAATTCTTCCTTCCTGCCAATATTTGGAAATTAGTGGAAATGGAAAGTTAAAGGGTGTTCTGTTTAATGACACTACTAGAGCACATTAATTTATTAAACATCGGCTGTTGAATGTCAAACATTTGGTAATTTTTTACTCATATTCTTAGAGTAAACCCGCTACATTTTTCCATTAAGAGCAATGGATCTTTTATATGCACTTCCCACAGACAGGACAGCACATACCATGACTTGATATATTGGTTGTGGTGTTCTGACTTGTGTGGAAGTGGGATGTAGCTCATTGTTAGATTTCTTGTGAGGTATAATAGATCAAATGATCAATCATCCTTGAGAGACTCAACTTTATTACTGTTTCAACCAGTACTGCATGATTGATGAATCAAAAGCTGTGGTATGTACTGTCCTGCCTAGTACAAAGATTGATTGTTGTTTTTTCGACAGTAGTTTTCAGGTTTCCTCTCTCTTTTTCTCTTGACCAAGTATGCAAATAATAACCAAAATTTATGTTAGAAATGAAAACCACCTATATGCATGATAACCGAATAGAGCCCTTATCCGTCTTTAACTTCTATCTGGCAGGTAAAATTGAAGAGTTGGTATAGGAGCTATCAGGGTTTCAATTTATCAGGTCGACATGCATATTATGGGCCCAGATGGCCATGGTTTAAAACAAATATTCCTTTCCTTTAGGAATTTACAGCAGTAGCTTGGTCAGTGGTTCTTCTGGACATGATTGTTTTTTCAACTTATTTTCCTGTTTATATCCAATTAAGGTTCAAGCACACTGTCCTGGGCACACATGTTGGCTATCTGGGCTGTCTATCCAGGACAGTGGTTAGTTGTTAGTTGGTTAGAGGTTAGTGAGAGAGAAGAGGGTGTAGTGGCCTTACACCTACCCATTAAGCCCTTAAAAACTTGCTCTGGGTTGGAGCCGGTACCGGGCTGCAAACTCTGTACCTATCAGCCTGTAGTCCGAGGGCTTAACCACTGCACCACGGAGGCGACATGATTGTAAGCATGTGTCTTACTGACATTCCCTGCCGTGTGATAGAATCCTTGCTAAACCCTGGAGAATTTCCCACCTCTCCTGTAAAGATTTCAGATAATACAATATCCACTTGAAAACATGGACTTGGTTAAAACTGACCATTTGAGCATGTTACCCAAATCCATATATATAATGTACAAGCTGTTGATAATACCGCACTGTTGATGAAAGGTACTGGCGAGAGTTTTCACAAATATTTTATAACATATCTATAACAGAGGGTGACAGCTGAATGCAGTTGCCTTATTGAAGTGCATGGTTCACTCATTTAGTTTGTCGGAATATATAAAATTATCATGCATGTTTGTTGTATTTGGATTATTTATAATATGTAATAGGTTGACATTTTTGTGTGTTTTTGTCTGGTTCAGAATCTTATTTATAATGAATTTATTATTATTGCAGTGAGCATGATTTTATAAAAGCACTGAATGGCCATATTAGAAGAAATTGTGACTATGTTAATTGTTTATTTGAATACAGTTTGTTTTTGTGTCCAAATCATTTGAAAATATTATTCATCCATTAATTTTGGAAAAATAAAAATACAAAAATAAATAGAGAGAGTTAAAAGTTTGTTTTGTTTAACGACAGCACTAAAACACATTGATTTATTAATTATCAGCTATTGGATGTCAAACATTTGGTAATTTTGACATACAGTCTAAGAGAGGAAACCCGCTACATGTTTTCATTAGTAGTAAGGGATCTTTTATATGCACCATCCCACCGACAGGAGAGCACATACCACAGCCTTTTGATATACCAGTCTTGGTGCACTGGCTGGAACGAGAAATAGCTTAATGGGCCCACTGATGTGGGTCAATCCCAGAGTGACCTTGCATCATGCAAGCACTTTATGGTCTTTACCACTGGGTTACATCCCGCCCCAGAGAGAGACACACACAGAGAGAGAGAGAGACAGAGAGAGAGAGAGAGGGAGAGAGAGAGAGAGAGAGAGAGAGAGAGAGAGAGAGAGAGAGAGAGAGAGAGAGAGAGAGAGAGAGAGAGAGAGAGAGAGAGAGAGAGACACAGACAGAAAGAGAAAAGAGCTTGCTTTGTTACTGTATGAACATGAGAAAAACAAACTTACAGTTGTACATGTACATTATATAATCTACCATGTGTTGTAAATAACCATGCAAAATGCTCAATTTGCTGGTGGTATTTTGCTATGTATTTTAAACTATTATCCTGAAACAAAACAAACAAAACCTCCCAAAAAAAACCACGCTCCATAAAACAAACAACTCCCCTCCCACTACCCCCCCCCCCCCAAAAAAACCTCATAATATTCAGTATCATTATTTTAATTAGGCCATCTCAAATACTTTACTTTTCAAAAACTAATAGACTAGTGGATTTGAGTATGAGTATCTTTAAATAATTTGCACACAGCTAAAGTTCAATTACATAATATTATATTGGTGTGCACTTTGAATCCTACCTATTTTTGGACCAAGATAAAAGTGTGTTCAGCCCTAAGTAAATATGTAATATTTGAGTGTGTCGGGTTTTATCATTGTAATATATGTCATGTAGATAAAGAAAGTGTAGCATGGATGTTTGATAGAGATGGGTGAGATAGGTTCTGGTGTTTGTCATCACAATTCAGTGAGTGTCCATGCTTTAGTGCTCACCACTCAGTCGTACTAAGTGTAAATACTAAGTATACATTTCCTATGAGCCACTCACTGTCAGATCATATCTGGCCTTATATGTCTCTTACAAGTTAGTTAAAGTTTCTTTTATTTAATGACATCCCCACACAACATTGATTCATTCATCATCAGCTATTGGATGTCAAACATTGATCATTCTGACAGATAAAAGTTTGTTTTGTTTAACAACACCACTAGAGCACATTGATTTTTTTGGTCATTGGCTATTGGATGTCAAACATATGGTCATTTTGATGCAGTCATAGAGGTGCACCTGCAACATTTTTCCATTAATAGCAAGGGATCTTTTTTCTTTTTTTATTATTATTATTATTTTTTATTTAACGATGCACTCAAAACATTTTATTTATGGTTATATGGCGTCGGACATATAGTTAAGGACCACACAGATATTGAGAGAGGAAACCCGCTGTCGCCACTTCATGGGTTACTCTATTCGATTAGCAGCAAGGGATCTTTTATATGCATCATCCCAAAGACAGGCTAACACATACCACAGCGTTTGATATATAAGTTGTGGAATATTGGCTGGATCGAGAAATAACCTTAATGGGCCCACTGATAGGAATCGATTCTAGACCGACAGCGCATCAGCCATGCACTTTACCACTGGACTATGTCCCGCCCTTCTGACAGATAGTCTTAGAGGAAATCTGCTACATTTTTGTTTTCCAATTAGTAGTTAGGGATCTTTTATATGCACTTTCCCACAGATGGGACAACACATACCATGGCTTTTGATGTACCAGTTGTGGAGTCTACCAGTATTGCATGTCTTGTTTTGTATGTTGTTTCCTCTATGTATTTAATTTCTGTCCATTAAAGGTATATCAAAATTACATAATGCCAGCTTCTTGCCAAAATTATTAACTTTTGCTTTGAAATATAAACATTATACCTTCAGCTATATGCTCATAAAAAGTACAACTAAGTAATTTAATTTACTAGTAAAAAAATGTTTTATTATTTTATTGACAAATCTTTGGTGGATTTGAGTACTAAAAAAGTCTTTCTATGTCCAGAAGAGACAAAAATCTAAACTGTGACGAAATTAGTGATACCAAAAGTCCTGAATATGCACCCTGTTTCTGTTTGTTACTCATCTGTGTTCCACATTGTTGTCCACTGTTAAAGAAAAGAAAGAAAAGAAAAGGACTATTTAACAACAGCCCAGCACACTTTTATATGCAGCTATTAGGTGTTTAACAAGTTAATTGTGAAACTTAATCTAGATTGAGAGAAGAAACTTACTGCACCACATAGACTATTCTTAGTGACTAGCAGCAAGCCAGAGTTACAGAGTTCTTATAAGTTATTGGTAGTCCACTGAGCTACCAAGCACCTAAGATGTGGTAGCCCAATAACATGGTGGCCACCAATTTTTTAATTATCATTTTTTAATGATTAAAAAAAATAAAATATTATTGGTCACAAAAATACAAGTTCATTAATAAAGGTCTCTTAACTGACTTTGAACATTAAACTGTGTGTTTTTAAAAAAAAAATTACATATATATAAAACATCTAGACTGCAATTCTGTTGGTTTATTTATGGTATTGTGACTGAGTTATGAGTCATCACTCACAGTATTAATGTTTTGTGTCAACTTGGCACTCTGAGTAAGCAGTGATGGTACAAGAAACAGAAACTTTCCTATTTACAGTAATCTAAATATGTTTTACATGGATGGAGACAACGTAATATTTCTGCATGAAAATTACACCTTGGACCAAGGTCACCAAATAAACATATTTAGCAGCTCACTGAACTGAAGACACTAAAAAATAATTGTCTGATTATAAAAGCTGACAGTCCAGGGCATCCAGGTACTGGGATTTTCCTAACCCTGCAAGGGGTCTTTTTATATTGTACTTTCACATAAACAGGATAATACGTAATATGTACTGGTTAAAATAGGACAAATCAAAATGGGCCTGTCCACTAAGGTAAACATTCCTATGACTCGTATCTCAACAGTTTAATTTTCCTTGTTATGTTTTTCCACAACTTTTACTACCATTTAGAACAAAAGCCTGTGTAACTTTATTTTTATTTTCATAGTTGTCGGAAGATAACAGTGATAATAGTTTTATAATTTAATTTTCAATTGTGGGGGCCAATGCATTATTTTCAGTGTTTGGGGAGAGGGAGGACGATACCCTTGCTGCGCCTTCTCCACTTCTGCTGCCTATGATTAACATAGTAAATATGTCCTCATTTTATGAAATTGGCTTGTAGTCAGATTAGTTTAAAACTACAAACATGCCCTATTAATTTGCAGTAGTTCTTCTTCTTTTCATTAGCTTCACTACATGTTGAGGCCAGATGTGACTATGAATGATACTGTCCTCTGTAGACCACTTTTGGTACCGTACAGTTCCTTCTCGAGTGTTATAGTTGTCCAGGTAGTGTCCCATTTGCAATTGTTATGGGAAGAATTACCAAGTCATGAAAATAATGACTCAGTTTTTTTGTTTTTTTTCAGTAATACATTTTTTTCTCTTTTGATTTCTTCCCCTTCATATGTAATATAGCTATTTCTTCGGCCACCTGAACCTTTTAGTTGGATTTATTCCATGGCTACATTTGATTACTTTGTCATGGCTGACTCTTGCAGGAATGAACAGTTTGTGTGTTTTCTGCTCAGTAGCTCATTCCATGTACGATCACATTTTGATGGTTTCATCGATCGGAGATTGGATTATTCACCTGCTGGTAGTTTTTGTTTGAATATTCATCTTTTCATCTTTAATGGAACATCTGGATTTAGAAGAAGAATTCAATGGCCTTGTTTAAATGTCGTGGATGCTTCTCACCTGGACTTAAAAGTTCAGGAATTGGGCCAAAATCAAATTCTGCGTATTTAAGTTTGAAGAAGAAGGGGATGGATACTCATTTTTCATGCCAATATTTAAGCTTCTGTGTAAAATATTATTTAAAAAAAAGAAAAAAAGTATCTAGAGCAAATACTGGATATATAATTATATAAAAAATAATATACTGTCTTTAAAACCTGTAAAGGGGCAGAATGTTGGTCTCTTAATGATAAAGTGGTTGACTGAGGTGGTTGTAGATATGGATTCAATTCCAGCCATTTACCCATGATTTGTACATCAAAGGCCATGGTATGTGTTATCCTGTTTATGGGAATGTGCATACACAATATGTATTAAAGATCCCTTTCTGCTTTTTCAGTTGGGAGTAGCGTATGTGGTGGTAGAAAGTTTTCTCTTTCTCAACCAAGTATCAAAATGTTAACCATATAGCTCAACTGTAATTTAAGTATTCCTTTCGTTTACTTAACATGTGTACAAATAATTACCGGTAACTGAATAAAGGGTTTGTATTTCATACAAGGCCTATCTACAAGTTTACTCCAAATCTATATATTGTCAGCTCTCCAATAAAGAGGAAAATACACATGCATGTATGTATTGGCAATTCAGTCTAATTGCATGAGTAATAGTGTTCTAAAAATAGTTCTTTTTAAAAAGTGATCCCATTTACAAATTAATGTAATATAAAATCTTGCTCAATTTTGAAATGCATTAAAGTGAAGATCAAAACTGCTGATAAAACTGCTGATCATATGTGATATTTGATTGAGAACTACTGCTTATGACTAACACATTTTACAATATCTGCTATCTCTGTCTACCTCCTACCAGTATCATGCTTTTCAGTCTATCTGTTTGAAGAAAAAAGTTAAAAGTTTGTTTTGTTTAATGACACCACTTGAGCTTCGGCTATGAAATGTCAAACATTTGGTAGTTTTGACATATAGTCTCAGAGAGAAAACTCAATGAATTTTTCAATTAGTAGCAAGGGATCTTTTATGTACACTATCCCACAGACAGGATGGCACATACCACAGCTTTTGATATGCCAGTTGTGCACTAGCCGGAACAAGAAATAGCCCAAAAGGCCCACCGATGGGGATTGATCCCAAACTGACCTCACATCAAGTGAGCACTTTACTACTGGGTTACATCTCGCACCTCTGTATGAAGACACCCAATTGGCAAAGATAAAAAGTGTTTGTTTCATCAACATTCATGTAAAAAGTTAAAGGTTTGTTTTGTTTAACACCACAAGAGCACAGTTATTAATAAATCATCAGCTATTGGATGTCAGACATTTTGGAACATGTAGTCTTCAGAGGATACCTGTTGCATTTTCCCATTAACAATAAGGAATCTTTTATATGTACTTTCCCACAGACATGACCTAGTCGTGAGGGCACTGGTTGGGATGGGGGGTGGGCTGGAAATGGGCCAGCTTCATTAGTTTATATTAATTGCTTGGTGGAATTGTGTTTTTAACTGTTGTGACTTCATTAATTAAAATAATGTCATTGGTCAGGTACCGTGGATTATTTTTTAATCACTTTTATGAAATCAGAAGGTGAAATATACATATTATATTTCCAGCAGCAACAACAATGGTGTCAGTTTCTATGTTTGCTCAACATTAAAGTTTTACATTTTGCTCCATATTTCAGGGTTCTGTCCCGGGTTGGGCCCCTGGCTGTCCAGAGACGGGACTGGGACAGACATGCTTGAAACCTTCGTGGTATATGAGCATGACAAAATTATCCGCTCCGCTCCATTTCTCACAAACCATAAGTCCTACATCAATAAAACTTGGTTTATAGTTGCACCTTTGGATGTTCATCACATTGCATGATTAAATTAATACAAAAGGATCAGTATATGAGTTTGATGTAATAAAAAAAAAGAAGACAGTATAACAAACCCAGATTAATTGGTGTTACTTTTGGTCAGCATGAATCAGAAACTGTTTTATTTATTTTTATTCATGTATTCAAATCAGGTAATGATGATTATGAATGCAATTATGATACAGGTCACTGTTTGGAGCACTGAATATTCAAGTATATCATTACACCCTTACTTGTGCAATGTAAAATCTGCTTGTTCTACTTAAATACTTCTACTGAAAGATTCAATAATATGTAAGTTGTTTTTCATTAAATGACAAAACTTCTGCTCAATAAAAACACATCACAGCATCAAATTAGCAAATAAATGATTTGGTCACATATATTGTGATTTTCAGTTGACTTGTTCACTTGGACATGTTGTTGGAACAATTTGTTTGTCCTATACCCAAAATTACTTGTCCTGGGCAAGCAGACAAGCATCAATGTAAAGCCCTGATAAACTATATGAATGAATGAATGAATGTTTAACAACACTCCAGTTCTAAAAATACAATGGCTGTTGGACATCAGCTAGAGGTAAAGATAAATCATACCAGGTGCAGATCTATGGGTTGGTTGGATCCCACTGCTTACAATCAAAAACAATCCCCCCAATTATTTTAACATGGATTCACCACTTCCATTTATGTAGTTGCATGTAGACCACTCTGCTGCAAAAATTCCTGGATTTGCACCTGCATAATTGACAAAAAAGTATGAAATCTCCTTTATTTATTCCAATGACTTGGTGTTAATTGGGTGGATCCAGGTGGAGATGTTTGTGACTAACCCCTGTGTCTCAGACCCGTACAGGTGGAAATGTATTACTGTAGTGGTAGTGACTGCTTTGATGTGTGTTAAAACCAGGTACCGTAGATCAGCCATCTCCCTGTTTCCGTTTGATCTTTGTTTCATCCTAAATCATCAAGTGAAATGTGGACCAGTATAATTCAATGAGTTGCTCACTTGTCATCAGTCACAGTCAGTTTAGCTGTAGTCTCCCTGAGGTGATTAATTTTATGCAGCAGATACATCAAAACCTCATTAATAATATGAATGAATGTCATTTCTGGTTGGGTTTTTTAGGTGACAGAAAGTTTAAATTGTTTTCATATAGCATTTTTCATATGAATTTTTAAAATACATATTTAATAATTAAATTTAATGATATTGTATATGCTTATAACAGTATTCTATTAAATAAAAGTATACATGTATATGGGTTTGTTTTACAATGATAATATAACTAGTTTTCATGCTTATATTCAACTGAAGTTCAAACATGCTCATGGCTTAAAATTGACAGGAGACGGGCAGCAAATCATGAAATGTTACTCAAAATACACAATATGTTCTCTGATAATCATTTTCACAACTCCAACTAACGATCCAGTTCATTGATGCAGCACATCTCAGGGTTTAGTGAGCATATGAAACCGAACAAGAAGAAGAAGAAGCAGAAGAAGTTTTCCATTTAATTTTAAACAGTATTCTTGATACATCGAGAAATCCTCCCTTTCAGGAGTGATAAAATAAAATTTGTCTCAACTGAGTGTTCTTCATTGCTGTTGAAAAAATTACCAATAACATTTTGAGTCTAACTTCTCAAACTACTTCTCAGTGTTTACCATTTGTGTCTGTCTTGAAATCTCTTTCCCATTCCACAAAATGAATTTTAACCATTGAATGCTGTTCTGGATGAATGGAAACCTATACTGCTTTGGCCCTTATCAGTTAGCAACAAGTAGGGGACAAGATTTCAAAGTTTTTGGCTTACAGAATTTTACTTGCACTAGCTGTAACCTGCACATTGCATGGGGAAATGTGGATGGGGTGTGGTGGCCTTACACTGGCCCCAGACGTATGACCACCATGTAGATAGTCAGCCCTCGTTAGCCGAGGCTATATACATAGTCGTTGTTTATAGAATGGTAGCCACTTATGTCTGATCCATGAAGGCTTTCATTATGGAATTCATCTTTGTATGTAATATTTAGCATGTGTGGGTGGTAGTGTAAAAAGATCTTTGCATCAGTGGTTCTATTCTCTGGGTTTTTTTTCATCCCAGCCAATGTCCCACGATTGGTATATAATAGGCCATGATTATGTGCTGTCCTGCCTAGGAAATTGCATATAAAAGATCCCTTGCTGCTAATGGAAAAATTTAGCAGGTTTCCCAAAAGACTGTGTCAGAATTATCAAATATTTAACTGACATCCAATAGCTAATGAGTATTAAATCAAAGTGCTCTAGTGGTGTCATTAAACAAAACATACTTTTGTCTGTAATTCCTGCTTCCTCCCCCCACCCCACCCCACCCTCATCAGTGTGTGGTTTGTACACTTGAGAACATGCTTATAATTGTGAATGGTCCCTAGAATTATTTCGACTGGCCTTGGTGGCGTAGTGGTTAAGCTATCAGACTACAGGCTGGTAGGTACAGGGTTCACAGCCCGGTACCCGGTACCTCAATGGGTAGGTGTAAGACCACTACACCCTCTTCTCTCTCACTAACCACAAACCAACTAACAACTAACCACCTGTCCTGGACAGACAGCCCAGATAGCTGAGGAGTATGCCCAGGACAGGGTGCTTGAACCTTAATTAGATATAAGCACGAAAATAAGTTGAAATAAATTGAAATGAAAGAACTACATGTATTTCTGAAATAGCCTTGGTTACCAGTACTGTTTCCTGGATTATCTAATAATCCACTTTACTGCTTGGATCCCTTAAAAACCACAATTTATTTTAACAATCCCTTATCAGATTAGACAGCATCTTGACCCATCTATCACTAATTCACTGTGATCAGTAAGGAAAGTCCCGTTCATCTTCCTCTCATCCAGATTACTGCCTATTCCACAACCTTGAGGTGCCATCCAAGACCTTTTGAGGGGGAGGGGGGCCAAATGTTTAGTTTCGTCATTGTCGACCTCCAGAGTTGCCAATTACTGTTTTTAAGTGGATTAGGCTGAGCGTGGAGGTCGAGATTTAACAAGTTGTTGGGTTACACAATCTAGCGGCTGACACTATCGTGATAATCTCAGCGTTCCTGTTTTAGTGGGTTCGGTAAACATCGCCGTCACCTCGATCCTGTTGGCAACATCGGCTAAAACACCAAGCAGCGCAAGCAGCATGTGATATGTATATATGTGTAAGAAACTCAGTTAATGGCAAGTGCTGATGGTTGGATTTTTTCTCTTGTATTTTTCTTCGTTTTTTTTTTCTCTCTTCTTTTCACAGTGTAAGTGTACCAGAATACGTTTTAAAATTCTAATACAGTCAATCGCATCTTCAGACAAGCACAGCTATATTATTATTTTTTTAATATTGATAAACAACAATAAAATATTTAGCATAAAGTTCCATCAGTCACTGGATAAGACACGGCTAATAAGTAATATTTAAATGTTAATAAAAATATATTACTCTGAATCTGTTAATATTTTTATCTGATAATCAGGGGAAGTAACTGCCTTAGTCTTACTGGTTTTCTGCCAAGAAGAATTGTATATTCATGTACACTATTTGCATACCTACATTGTATAGAAGGCAAATAACATGTTATTCTGCAAGTGGTGTGATCACTCGCACCCATGGTCATCTGCCTAAAATTCACGTTAGGCATGCTACCATCTCCCATCTAGGCAAAAGTAATTCATGGCTACAGAAATGTGCTAACCGTGTGCAGTTGATCACAATAAACCATTTGTTTTTCTCATTAAAGATCAAAATTAATCTACATTGTTGGCTATTTTTTGTTGTGGTTATTGTGTTGTTGTTTAACAACACCACTAGAGCATATTGATTAATTAATCATTGTCTATTTAACATCAGATGGTAATTTTGACATAGGAAACTTGCTATATTTAACTTGCTATATTTTTCCAGTAGTAGCAAAAGATTTTTATGTACATTTTCTAACAAACATGCACTGTAGTGTACTCAATACCTAAACAATAGCAGATCATTTGACAATAGGAGGCAGCTGTAGCAAAGACTAGATTATCATTAGGAACACTGGATGTTAGTTACGCCTGTGGACAATTTTGGAGTCATAACGACACCATCTTTGCATATATAGCAAGGCCAACATCAGTTCAGCGAGACCCATCTGTACCATGTGCAAATATAAAACACAAAAACACTGCAAAAACAGTATGATTAAAAAAGCAAAAAAGGAAACATTTATTAGTCATTGTAATGGTTTGCAATTCCATTCCATCTTGCAGACAGTGACCTTAAACTATCAATAAAAGGTTATTTTAATGTACAAAAATTATTAGTTGAAGCTGTTTTTGTTTGTTTTTTAATTCACCATCTGTTTGTAAAGTGCAGGCCACTTAGTTTTTAATATTGTCATATTTAATATTTTAGGAAACCATTGAACACAAATTCTATAAAAGTCAAACAAAGTCTTTTTTTTAGTGTGACTACTGGACACATAGGCTGACCTAAAAATTGAGCACTGAAAAAGATTGCCTATCCTTATTTTGTGGATTATTGAGATAATACTTTCATATAATAATAGTGTGCCCACAGCTGAGATCTGTTATCATCAGAGCTGTTTTATGGACCTGTCATATGACATGCCTGTTGGGCCTTCAAAACTGTTAATCCTACTTTGAATACTAGTACTACTAGTATATAGCCAGTGGCATCTCGTAGGTCTGTAGGCTGAGATGTGGCATAGTTATGATAGCTGTTGTTTAGGGTTATTGGTGTTTTTTGTTTTGTTTTTTCTTGTTTTTGTTTTGTTTTGTTTTTGTTTTGTTGTTTGTTTGTTTGTTTTGTTTTGTTTGTTTTGTTTTGTTTTGTTGTTTGTTTTGTTTTGTTTGTTTGGTGGTTTTTTTTTTTTTTTTTTTTTTTGGGGGGGGGGGGGGGTGTTACAGTAGAGCTGCACAAACACCCACATACATTTAAAAAAATTCTTGAGATGGCAGTATTCTAATTGGCTAGGTACTTAATACAAATTTCACAATAGTCTGTATTAACACCAGGATTGTTACGTTATGTCCTGCCTTTCATGTAGTGACAAGCAATTTTAATATACTTTGACATCCAATAGCCGATGATTAATTCATCAGTGTGCTCTAGTGGTGTCATTAAACAAAACAAACTTTTTTAATATGGAAAATATCAACTGTATTTGGGGAAACATATACTCAATTTAACAGGCTGTTGTTGATGTTTTTAATATTATAAAATATTAATGATTGATACATTCTGTTTAACTTTCAGTTTAAATTCTGTTTGCTAAAATGCTTATTAAGCTGCTGCTACTGTCAAGTGACAAACTGTTAAGAGCATAAATCTCTACTACGTCAGTCATCTTGGAATAAACCAAGGTTTTTTTTATTGGTGATTTCTTTCTATGCAATAAATGAGTTGTTACCAAACAAAAAATTAAAACCCCACTAAAACTACCCCACATATTTTTTATTGATTATCTCTAGTTTTAATATACATGTGTGTGCATAATTATGAATATACTTTTTTTTCCATTAAAATATTAATACAGTAACTTAATATGATATAAGCGGGAATGTGGGAACTGTTTTAATGTGCCCATATCCAATAAGGTTCAGGCACGCCCACCCCGGACTTAACCTCTGACTTCGCCAGTGACCAGTTCCGGGGCAGGGTGTCGTATTTCTATAACATCAAGAGTAATTTCTAATGTGTGTCTAAGAAAGTTTGCATAGTTATAGCTCTATAATACTGTAGCTTATTTATATCATAGGCTTATATTACAAATTATACTATAATAGTACTGTGATTAAAACAAATATATATGATATCTTTGTGTTGCTAGATCATTCCATGTTAAATCATCAAAAGGTTAAGAGATGACTTTCAGCAAATACCATTACAAAGAATCAGGGTATATGCCCAAATATGCAATATAGACTGAGTCATACACCTTTTAAACAACTGCTTTTGTTATGAAAGGAAGGGATGAGGTGTATATTATGCAATTATCCATATGTCCATCTGTCAGTTCAATCTATCAATTTGCCCATCTGTCCATCCAACTGCTTGTCCATCCATCCATCCATCCATCCATTCATCCATCCAACCATCCGTCCACCTACACATGCAACCATCCATTCATCCATCCAACTGCTTATCCATCCATCCATCCATCCATTCATCCATCCATCCATCTATTCATCCATCCATCCATCCGTCCACCTACACATGCAACCATCCATTCATCCATCCATTTAATCAACCATCCATCCATCCATCCATCCATGCATCCATCCATCCATATATCATCCATCCATCCATCCATTTAATCAACTATTCATCCATCCATCTATCCATCCATCCATCCATCCATCCATCCATCCATCCATCCATCTGCACATGAAACCATCCATTCATTGATCCATTTAATCAACCATCCATCCATCCATCCATCCATCCATCCATCCATCCATCCACCTGCACATGGAACCATCCATTCATTGATCCATTTAATCAACCATCCATCCATCCATCCATCCATCCATCCATCCATCCATCCATCCATCCATCCATCCATCCATCCATCCATCCATCCATCCATCCATCCATCCATCCATCCATCCATCCATCCATCCACCTGCACATGGAACCATCCATTCATTGATCCATTTAATCAACCATCCATCCATCCATCCATCCATCCATCCATATACCGGTATCCATCATTTTAAAATAAATATTTTTGCAATATAAGAGTCTTATTTAAGTTTTATTTTTGTCAGACATTAACAAGCAGAACTCATCTATGAGGAGATTTCAAGTCCTCATTCTAGAGTAACCAATTTAGTATGATCAATTGACGTACTGTTAGTGTTAAATAAATTTTAATTTGTTACCTGTCTCCATTATACACCGGTGTTTCTTGTTTCCACGTAACTGTGTTTATCAGGGGTCACCAGGGCCAGTCAGTGCAGGGGGCAGAGATAAGAGATAGAATGTTGCTATATTTTTCTCTTTCAATATTTCCGACCTCACTTTTATCAGTTATGTAGGCCAGCTAGCCTAGTTGTAGGATGGTTCGGTCTTTAATTCACCATGAATAGGATTCCCTTTGTTCTCAACTCTTTCACAAAAAAGGTAGGAAAAGTGACATGTTTTTGTCTTATGTTTGGTATTTAAGTTATTTCTTTATGTCAGCTTCTTAAGAAATTGGTTTTATTTAGTTACCTGTAAACTGCATGAAAGTAAAAGTAAACAAAGTGTCTTAACCTGAAGGATAAGGTTGAAGGTTTACATCCAGACATGTTATAACTTACTCATAACGATAGCAGTAACTTTGTCTAGCTGTTATGTAAAACAAAAATGTAAACCAGTGTTTAAAAGAGAGTGGGATACAGTTTTTGTAAGTAGTTTGGAATCAGAATATCTGTTATTTTAAGTTGATGGGAAAATAATTATTTTTGAACATTTTGCTTTTAGTTCTTTAATTTTGATTACTTTTTGGGGGTATTGCATGTAGCAGTTATCTAAAGCAACAAAAATGTTAATTAAAGTTATTTTAATTAAAATAATAATAATATTTATATTGTATTATAATATAAATTGTATTGTAATATAATTGTTGCTTTAGATAACTGCTACATGCAATACCCCCCCAAAATAATCAAAATTAAAAAACTAAAAGCAGAATGTTCAAAAATAATTATTTTCCCATCAACTTAAATTTGTATGTTATATAAAATGGATAATACATGTATATAATCTCATTAGAAATCGGCTGACATTGACATGTTTTAGTATGAACAGTTATTTTGATTATGCATAACAGTATACATATTGTTGGAATTATATTGTTGGTATCTCATTTATTGCAACTTATTTTCGTGCTTATATCCAATTAAGGTTCAAGCACACTGTCCTGGGCATACACACCTCAGGTATCTGGACTGTCAGTCCAGGATAGTGTGTTAGTTGTTAGTTGTTATTAATTTTTCTAAATTTTTTATTTTTTTATCAATACAGTAATAAAAAATAATTGTAATAGTTCTAAATGTGTGCTGATTCTTTGCTAAAACTGGTGGTTCAAATAACACCTGACTAGTATATAATATAATAAGACTAGGTGTTAGCATTTAGTTGCTCATTTGTTTACAGTATTATACTAACATTATTCTGAAATAATAAATATTGTTTTCTCCAGAATTCCGCAGCTCTAGATATTTGAGATATCTGGAGATTGTGTGTAATTAATGTAAATTCCACGAGTTGAGCCAAAGGTTGGACTGGCAATGACATTCTCCTAATGATGTGGGGATCTGCCTGTCTGAGTGACAGAGATGTTATTCCAGAGTGTCAAAGCAAGGCTGTGAGTGGGAAAGGGGAAGTGTTGTCCAGATAGTACTATTATTAACTCCCTCCCATCAGTGCACTCATTAACTGTCAAAAGGCATCATGTTGTGGACCAATCATTTACTGTTTTTATAACGCTAATGTATTGAATGCATAGGTGTACAGGCTCCCATTTTTGTGGGGGGGCAGGCTAGCTTCTGCCCGAGTTAAATGAAAATGTCCGAATCTGGATAACAACATTTATTCATATTAGTATTACTACCAAACAGCCATATAGCTATATAGGGTTGCAAACGAATCACTATGCATTTTTACATGGATTACAACTAATTTTGAGGGTAGAATGATGGAAATACATGGTAAAAAGGTCTCAGATTAATCCATTTTGCCTCAATATCTCTATTATTTTTGCCAGAATTTGAGGTTTTGCTCGAGCACTAGGGGTCAGTTAATTACACACACACACACACACACACCCCATCTCGTAGGCTTATGATTGAATGACTTCTGAATAAATGTAAATCATGTTTGTTCTCTTATGAAAACACTGTTTTGTGTTGTAATCTTTTTGTTTGTTTTTGTTTTTTATATCAGTCTTTAAATTTTTGTGTAAATATTTAAAACATTTGAACCATGGAATTACTTCATGCTTTAAAGACATTAACAGGTGGTCTTATGAACTGCTGACCTGAATAACAAAAAAGCTGACATGTTATTTTTCTTCAATTTTCTTTCTATATCACAAATTCGGTATATCAAATTCATAAACATTCTTTTGAATATTTCTAAAAATAAAACCTGGCCGATTGAGTTTCCAGCAGCTCGTGTAGAGAGGTTGATTAACTCCTTTGCTTTATCCAAACTTTACTCCAAACTGAGCTAATCTGAAGATTGTTTTAAGTTCATATTTCTTGTTCCTGATCCTGAACCGATTTGATCTTTGCTCAGCAAATTCTGTGCCAAGCAGATTCTTATACTGAGTAGACTACGACAAGAAATATGAGTGTAAAAAAAAACAAGTTTTTTCTTTCTGTTTTTTTTTTTTTTTTTTAATTTAAGGAAATAACTATGTTTTTCAAGGTCAGTTTTGATACAGATGTTAGAAAACTTTTGTCCGTCTGTTTTAAAAGTCTTGTGATACTTTTGCTGTGGTTCTTCACAGTCTGTACAGATATACAGTCAGACCTGTCCTAGCAGCCACCTGTAATCAGCAGTCACCTGCCTTAAGCAGCCACTTTTTTCCCTCCCTTATATTTATAATGTAAATGTACCTGTAATAAGCAGTCACCTGTCTAATGCAGCCAGCGGCCACCTAAATCGGATCCCAAACTGGCAAAATACCTGTATTAAGCGGCCACATTAAACGTTTACTATCATATAAAAGGGATATTTTAACAACTGTGATAAGGTGCAGCAAATAACCAATCTTTACACCTTCAGGAATACTAGTACCCTTTCAGTCCCAACATCTCAATTAAGAAAGTATGACTTTGAATGCACCTAAATGCCTCTGGGCAGGCTATGCTTGACATATGTAAATTCGCTTAGTATGACAAAACACCACATGAAGTAGGAATTAAATAATTAAATGGAAAAAGAAAACAAAGTTGTTGAGAAGGGTTAATTTAATACATTCCAGTTTCATTTTGTTTCTGAAGGAGACTACATGTCAGAAGTTGATTTATAGTTAATTATGAAGCACGCATCCATTAATTAGCAGTACAGACGGTAAAACACATGTTTTAAAGACTATATGTGTCAACCTGTAATCAGCGGCCACCTATCTTAAGCAGCCACTTTTATCTACCCCCTTGTGTGACCGTTTAAGACAGGTTTGACTGCATTTTAAAGATGTGTAATGGTGGCTTCTGGTCAACAGTGTTTACTGAGACATAGGGTCTCCACGAGTACTCAAGTACTCGGGCATGGGCCGAGTCTAGCAAGACTCGAGTCCGTTCATAGGACTCGAATACCCATACAAAGTGGAATCCAATCATCAACTATAATACAATGGACAATGTAGGACAGTAATTTCAGCAGTAAATAATCAACAATATAAGTTATACAATAATAATATGATCTTTTTAAACTGGCCGTCTGTCCGTCACATTACTGAACATATCAACCGGTTTCTAAATGCAATACAATGGCATGATTTGGCATCAGTGTTCAGCACTGGAATTAAGATGCATAAAACTATTTTACTTTATTCCGTAATCTCATCATCATCTAGTGTAAGTGTCAGGTAGTTGGGTCCAGGTCGAAGTTGACCATCGAGTACTCGAGTCCAATATTTTGGATTCGTGGAGGCCTTATTGGAACATTCATTGTCGTTTTGAAATGTAAAGATTATACACCTGAACTAAATGCTTAAAAATATTACAACCAAAAAATTTCATTTACTAGTAGGATTTGTTTTCTGCCTACAAGAATAAGTGCATATAAATAACATCTTGTTCATAGATGTCAGAAGCAACTGATAGGAGTGATTTTTAAGGTGGGTGGTGGTGGTGGTGTGTGTGTGTGTGGGGGGGGGGGGTTAGGTGGTAATGAATTATCTTCAAAGTTGGGAAGGGTCAGTCCCTGTTTTCAATGCTTATGTAGTTTTTATATTGATAAAAGTAGCCTGTGGTGGGCAGCGGGTTTCTTCTTTGCTAGTTGTCGAGAGAAAAAAACTAAATTCTCTGCTATACATTTGACACCCAGTAGCAGCATAACAGACAGTATGCAGAGATGTTTCTAAACATTTCTTCTTCAGCCAGTGTTCCACATCTGGCATAACACAAGCTGTGGTATGTACTATCCTGTATCTGGGATTATGTATATAAAATACCCCTTGCTGCTAATTAAAAAGAGTAATGCATGGAGTGGTGGCAGCAGGTTTCCTCTCTCATTATCTGTAAGATCTTGAACCATACGTCCAATGCCATATAACTGTAATTCAAATGTGTCTTTAATAAATAAAAAAAGGTTCTCTTTCTTTTCTTCTGAGGCCAAAAATTAAACCTGAAGAGATCCAGCTTATTACTTGGAGGATTATAACTAGAGCAAATTGTCACAGTGAATGACAGCAGAGCTCCAGACTCAATACCAAGACCAGCTCTCTTCCTCAAATATCTCAGACATTTGGTGACTCGGGGAACTATGCAAGCTTCTTACAGCTTCCAGTATGCTCAACAAACAGTGATGAAAAAACACTAAACAGCTTTCAAAATGCAGCGACATGCAATGTATTTGTCTAGATTCCATTCGGTCTGTTTGTGTATAGAAATTCCCTTTACAAGATTTTTTTTTTTGGGTTGTTTTTTAGCCCTGGAGTTATATACGTAACACTTGTTGAATAAAATCCAATATCAAACACATGCATTAACTGTTACTGTATCCAATCTATTTCGGCATTTTGTTCTGTTTTTCGAACATGTCCCGAATGCTGATTGAGTTATGTACACAAATTTTCTAGGATTTCATTATATAAGGGTAACCAACCAGAGCCACCAAAACTAAATGATGTCTTAATCTGTCCCCACTGGATGTTATTGATTAACAAATCTTCCAATAATCGGATCGGTTGCTGCTATTTCACACACCATAATGGCCTGTTATGTTCACATTTCATGTTAAATGCTATAACTACATACAGTGTTTCGGACACCTTCATTTCGCTTTCATCAGTGCCCCTGGCGCTATGTAGGAAATGAAGCAAAGAAATGGAGGTTGATATTTTCGCGGTGTGCGGTGATAGCTAGAGGGAAAGATCGTTCTTCTAAATCTGATCAGTCGTCATAGAAATAAATGTCAGGCATCGATAGCAATGTCCTGATCATCGAACATAGTCTGTGATTGGAAGCAGTCCACGTCAGTGTTTTCGTGATGGGTTTATTCGCAAAATGGATACATTCCGTGTTCCAGTTTGTGGTCAGTAATTAGACATGTGTTAAGTATATTAATGTGTCAGAGGTTATCATAGTTATTGCTGATTTTACTGAATATATATAATATATTGTATTCCTATTTATACAGGGAACATTTTGTTTTCAAAATCTTGATTAGCGATATTTCTAGTCAAATGAAAATTAACTAGCAACTATTGTTTAACATTTTAATATTGTGTAGCAATCTTTGAAACTTGCGTAGTAAATCATGACAAAATACTGAACAAAATGTTCCCTGTTATATATACATATATTTTAAATATATTGCAGAGATTTTTGCTTTATGGAACCTATTTG